>NC_057716.1:19183928-19227216 GCF_004010195.1 Chiloscyllium plagiosum | reverse complement strand
GCCTAACTGTCTGTAATCTCCCTTCAGAATCTCAACCTTTTCCCTTCCTATGTCGTTGGTTCCAATGTGGACAACGACCTCTTGCTGGCCCCTCTCCCCCGTGAGAACATTCTACACCCTCTCAGAGACATCCTTGATCCTGGCACCAGGGAAGCAACCACCATTCTGCTTTTTTTGCTGCTGGCCACAGAAACATGTGTCTGTACCTCGGACTATAGAATCCCCCAACACAATTGATCTCTTGTAACCCGACGTACCCCTCGTTGCATTGGAGCCAGTCTCAATACCAGAAACTTGGCTGTTCATGCTACGTTCCCCTGAGAGTCCATCACCCCCTACATTTTCCAAAACAGCATACCTGTTTGAAATGGGTATATCCACAAAAGACTCCTGCACTAGCTGCCCACCTCTCTTACCTTTCCTGGAGTTAACCCATGTATGTGACTGTAGCTGAGACTTTCCCCGCTTCCTGTAACTGCCATCCATCACATACTGTTGCTGTTGCAAATTCCTCATTGCTATCTCTCTAACTGATCCATATGATCTGATAAGATTCGCATCCAACAGCATTTATGGCAGATATAATCCGCAGTAACCCTTAAACTCTCTTTAAACTCCCACGTCTGACAAGAAGTACATATCACTCCATCAAAGGCCATTTTTGCTCCTTCACAATCTACAGACCCGGAAAATAACACCGTCTTATTCCTCTACAAAACACTGCCCCCAGTTAAATTAATAGTTATGGCTTATATTTTAAGTTTAATCAAGAGACATAGCTCCAAAACATATCAAGAAAGAACCCAATCTCCTCACCACTGCAGATTCTCTGTAGGCCACACTTAAAAACAACGATTAACTTATCGAATTCTGTGCTGTGAACTTTGCCCAACAGTTCCTCCAAGGTCACATTTAAACAGTCTTGTTCTCAAGCTCTACCTCTAGTAATGTAGCTTTCAAATAGGTATATATCCAGTTCTCTTTTGAAATCTCCTATAGAATCTGCTTCCACCATTTTTGCAGGCAGCACAATCTAAACTCTAACAATGCTGAGTAAAGAGGTTTCACACTCCTAGCTCTCTGTTGACAATGCTGAAATTGTGACCCCTTGTTACTGTGAACTACTTGTGGAAATAGAATATCCTTCTTTACTCCGTCAAAATTACTCATAATTTTGAACATTTTAACAAGGTCGCCTCTTCATTTTCCCTGCTGCATTGAGAAGAAGCCCAATTTCTCTCACCTTTCCTTGTATCTAGTAAACCTCATTTGAACTCTCTCCAGAGAGAAGGAAATATCCTTCCTTAAACAAAAGGTGCACAGAACTGAACTCAAATGTGGTCTGACCACTGATTTGGAGAGATGTAACTATACTGCTACATGTAGATCATGGCTAATTAGTTTGTATTCTTAATTTCATACTTTCATTATTACTATCTTTCGATTCATTTGTCTAACAAAAATCTGTTTATCTCCAGCCTAAAATATTTAATGATCCTGCCTCAGAGGCAGAATTCCAAGTCACAAACTCTGAGAAAAATAATTCTCATCTGGCCTCGAAAGTTGATTCTATGTTTTAAAGCTGTGTCCCCTCGTATCAGACTCACTGACAAGAGCTAACATCCTTTTCATGTCCACAAAATAATCACCCCTCTCTCTTCTAAATTATAGTGAAGGCACACCCAGCCTACAACGCAATCTTTCCTCATAAGTCAACTGTTTATCCCAAGTATCAATCTATTAAATTTCCCCTGAACCATGCCCAATGCATTGACTTCCTTCCTTGAAAGAAAGAGTCCAAACTGCACACATTTTAAGATTAGTCTCTCCAATACCCTGTATAACTGAAGCATAACCTCTTTATTTTTATGATTAATTTCTCTCAAAGGATATATTCCCACAGTAAAAGATATCATTCCATCAGCTTTCTTAAATTATTTATTGTATCTGTATATTAACTTTTGACACTCATGAACAAGGACATCTAGATCCCTCTGCACCTAATTCTGCAGATATTCTCCATTTAAACAATATCCTTTAAAAAAGATTTTCTTGCCTAAACAATAGAAATATGTTCAATCTGTCAGATTTTTGACTATTCAATTAACTTGCAGAAAAACAAGAGCCCAGTTTTCTTCCCCCCTCCATGTGTACTTGGAATGTCAGCTTTACTGGCTAGGTTAGTGTTTATTAGCCAGCCCTACCTGCCCTAGAGAAGATGGTAGTGAGCACTTTTTTGAAGCACTGCAGTCCATGGGGAATAGGAACAACCACTGTGCTGTTGGGAAAGAGTTCCAGGATTTGACCCAGAAATAGTGAAGAAACAATGATATGGTTTGATGCCAGCATGGCTTGGAAGGGAATTTGCAAGTACTGCATGTATGTAGCAGGTATGCATTTACTGTTCTTGTTCCTTTAGATGGTAGATGTTGTGGGTCTGGAAGATGCTATTGAAGGAGCCTTGGTGAGTCACTGCAGTACATCTTGTAGATACCCACAGTGTGGCAGTCGTGGGGGTGATGGTGATGAGTGTTGAAGGTGGTAGATGGGGGTGTTAATCTTTGTTGAGCTTGAGTATTGTGGGACCTGATTTTACCCCATGCGATTTGAGCTTCTCATCACAGAATTAGACCATAAGAGGTACTGATCCTCAACTCTACTTTCCTGCCTCATCCCTTACTGATTAAAATTCTGTCTACTCAGCCTTAACTTCACAACTGTACAGCCTTTTGCAATAAAGAATTCCACAAATCAGAACAAAAACCTCTTCATCTCTATTTTAAATGGATGATCTGATTTTCCTTTCTGATTTTCCCAGAGTCTGACCTCCTCTTGTAACCATAGTATTCATATGGTTGGTCAAGTTATGTTTTCGGTTAATGACAACCCCAGGATGTTGACAGTAGGGGATTTAGCTATGGTAATGCCATTGAATGACGAGAGACAACAGCAAGGTTCTGTCCTATTGGAGATGGGCATTATCTCATACTCATGTGGCACAGATATTAGTTATCACGTAGCAGCCCACTGGCTTGCTTGCTTCCTTCAGTACTGGAACCACTCTATGATTCTACTTTAAAAGATTAGGATTCACTGACTCTCCAGTGACAATCTCAACTATTCAACTGAATCTGTTCTTATGAGGGGATCACACTTAGAGCTTTAGGAGAAAACACAAGGGAGTTGGAGGCACTTCACACCCAAAGATCTTCGAGACCACTCGGGTCGCAAGATTCCAGACAGACACAGACACATATGTCAATAATGGAGACCTTTGGTCTCAGGTCTACTAACAAGACCAGTCCATACCTCCCAAATATTGGGATTTTGCAACACAGAGCTAAGAGGGCAGATCTCACTTACTTCATTGTGACACAGCTGTGAATAAGAATATATTTTTTCTGCAGTGTTATATGCAATCAGATCCAACACATACTTGCCCCATGGCAATGCTCAAGACTGGGATAAATAAGATGCAGTATCCAAGCAAACAATAATTTCTGAGTAATATCCATATAACCTCATTATTCTGCAAGACCAGTGCTACTAAAATATGCTATTGGCACATGAGCTGCCTCCTTTCACAACGTTCTTCCCATAGGTCAGGCAGTGTGGAAGGAAACGTACAATCTTTCTCTCCTTCAAAATGTGACTCAAAGTGCACTAGTAGCATTGGTGCATTGTCAACCCACAGATATGGACCAAATGTACATCTTGAGACACACATTTGTAGTCTGTTAATGACTAACATAGTCACTCAGCTCCTAAATCAAATTCTTGCTCATCCGCAAATACCTCCTGCAGTTGAATGGCTCCCCTCGAGGTAGGTGATTTTATGTAGGGGAAATATGGATAATTTTTAACCTTTATCTGCTCAGGTCATCCCGACAAACATTGGCCCTCATGACCACCTTGGAGAGGTTACTTTTCAAAATACACTGAAGCTCACTCCAGTATATCGACAAGCAAAGGATGAGCAATCAAGCCACCCTGTGCCAGAAGACATTGTAAAAACTTCCACTTGCAAATCGAGTACATTCAATTTTAGCTCGTCTTCACTTACATTTTAAAATAAAAAGTTTAATCTCATTAAAAATAAAATCACTGAACAAAATCATTGTTCAGCTCCATTACAAGTGTTCTTAGCCCCATCCACCAAATATCAAGACTAAAAATGATTGAGACAGCACAAATAGAATACATTTGCATTGTGAATTTAAATATCATTTCACTGCATCCTGCAGGCACTTATTGATATCGCTGAATTTGACATTTAGGATTAGGCATTGAACCGGGAATGAGAAATTAAGTCTATGCTATACTATTTTTATCCAGTCACCTCCACCCACCATTAGCATATTGCGACATTAAACTTCTTATACTCTCAAGGATGCAGTCATGTTCATTTATCATAATTTGCTTGTTATTAATCTCTCTACAGTGCAATGTTTCAGGATCTTTACATGTGCAGTATTAAGAGAAGAGTCCTTCAAACAATAGGAGATCGAGATTAAATAACTTAGACTGGTCAATTCCCCTGACTGATTGTTTTATTTCCCTTCACAGAGAACGGTATGATCACTACACTTTGAGAATACTGATGCAGAAAGACATCTCAAGCTACTCTATACTATGTACCAATAAAAGTTTTCACTAGTCTTGAATATCCTTCAAATCTTGAATATAAATCATTTAATAAGAAGAGTTGCTGTTAAATCTGCCTGATCATCAAGGAACGGGATGGCATCACTAAAACTGCAATGTGTTGCTAAATTACTCAAAATATACAACTGTAGTCTTGCATTAATACACTGTAATACCATGTGAACCTTATCCTACACTGCCTTGTAATCCTGCAGTCACTGTCATGTCTGTATTCCGAATCCAGCAGCTTCATGTAATTGTGCATTAGCATACTAACACCATATTCTCCTTATCCAATATTGATTTATAACAAATGGATATTTGGATGTAAAAACCAGAAGAACTGATGCTGTAAATCCGAAACAAAAATAGAGATTGCTGGAAGAACACAGCAGGTCTGGCAGCACCTGTTCAGAGGAAGGATCACTCAATCAGAACCGTTAACTCTGATTTCTCTCCACAGATGCTGCCAGACCTGCTGAGCTTTTTCCGCAATTTCTATTTCTGATATAATAATGTATTCAGGTGATGGGTATTTCTTGGGATTTAGCAGGCTAAACAAAACATGTAGCTTTAAAGTGCCTGATCCACAACATGTGGCTCTGTAAATAAAAGCTTGCAAATGTATAGAGACTCGGCTTCAATATCCTTAACTGCCTAGCTTTCAGAGTTCGAATACAATAACAGAGTACAGATGCTAAATGGTGTACACCCACCACCATGCCAAACACATTAAATTCCTACCTGTCTTTGTAGAAAATGGCAGCAAGTGTCAAACCATGATTACACTCTGATGTTCTTGGATTCTGAACCATACGATCAGTGGAAGATTGATGGGTAAGCATGGGTCACTACTTTACCAGAAACAAAACAAGAAATACAACCTTGGTGTTGTTGCTTCCAGCCCAAAATAAAGTCAGAAGCAAGTAATTCCTCAGATGGATATTAATGAAGGTTTAATTCCCAAAATGAATTCCTCGCTCAAACCTATAAGAAAGTTAAACTTGGAGTGGCTATGCATCTCAGATTTTGGAAGTGAATGAACAGCATGGACTTAAAAAGAGCACAACAGGTTGACAAAGTTCAAATTGAGGTCCCAGGATCACTCTAGTATTACTGGATTGTGTTAAGGTGCCTCATGTATTTAGTTAATTAGTTCTTACTGATAGACTGTTCTTAGTGAAGGTGTCTTTTCCAAATCAAAATTCTGCTGAAATGAATATTCCTGGAGATCAAGTCATTCCCTTAAGCTTTAAAGAACAAATGAAACATTCCATTAGGATACATTAAAAGACTCAAAAGATTCCTGGTACTGGAATCAAAAGGAATGAAAAGATTCCATTTAGTTTCTACTGTCTATCTGTAAAGAGTAATAGTAGGAGAGTTAAATTCCAGAAATTATATATTATGTTAATGACTCAGGAAGAAGGTAAAGGCACAATTGCAAACGTTGCTGACGACACAATGATAGGTAGGAAACTAGATTGCAAAGAGGATAAAAGGACTCTGCAAAGGATATAGACTGGTTGTGAATGGATAAAAAAGTTGGCAATTGGGTATAATATTGGAAAATGTGAACTTGTAGGAATGGAAAGGAGCACATTGTTTAAATTAGGAGAGATTGCAGAGCAGAGGTACGGAGGGATCTGGGTATCCTGGTACATGAATCACAAAAAAATGATAGCATGTATGTCCAGCAATTGATTAAGAAAGCAAATGCAATGTTAAGTCTATTCCAAGAGGAATGGACTATATAAAAATCGAGGTATTTTTCCTGCAGTTGTGTATAGCATTGGTATGCCACATCTAAAGTATATGCATAGCATCGGTTTCCTTTTCAGAAAGGAAATAGATGTGTCAATGACAGTTCAGAAAAGGTTCACTCGACTGATACACAGGATGAGGGGTTACCCAATGAGGAAAGATTGGACAGGATAGGATGTATCAATTGGAGTTTAGAAGAATAAGAGGTGATCGTATGGAGATAAGGGAGGGGAGAATTATTTTCTTAAAGGGTTTCAAATCTTTGGAACTACCTTCTCCATAGAGCAATTGAGGCAGATTAATTGAATACTTTTAAGACAAATAGATAAGATTATTGACTAACAAGTGAGTCAAAGGCGATCAGAAAATATAATAATGTGGAGTTCAAGTCACAATCAGAACTAATCAAAAGGTGAAGCATGTTTGGGGAGTCAAATGGTACTTCTGCGCCTAACTTGTACGTGTGTGAGAAATGGCCAATGAAAAGTTAACAAATCCCCTAAGTATCAAATATGGCCAAGTGCCCACTGTGAACAAGGAGACAGAACCTTGAAATAACATGTGAGGAGGAAGGTTATAATTATGCTGAACAGACAGTTTTAAATAAATTTCAAATTCACTTAATTGTGCAAATTTGTTTATGTACTTCAAAAAGGTAGATGGAATCCAACGTGAATCTATTTTTTTTCCATTTTTTCATGGGAAGGAGTCAGTCATCATTTTGAACTGCTGCAGTCGAGGAGTGTAAGTGCATATATAATCCTGTCACAAAGGCAGTTCCAGGGTTTTGATCAAGTGACAGGGGAGGAACAGTGATACACTTCCAAGTCAGGATGGTGTTCAGCTTACAAGTGATGGCACTTCCATGCATCTGCTGCCCTTTTGCTACCAACCATTACAGGTAAAGGTATGGAAGTTGCTGCTGAGAAATCTTAGGTACATTAATGTACATTATAGGTGACTCATTTACATGGTGTAATGCCATGTCAAAATGTCAAAAGTTGCTGGTTGGATTCTCTCTTTCAAGACATCAATATCTGGTATGTGTGGATCAAATGTTACGTGGCACTTAGTCCAAGCCCGAATCTTGTCCCATTCTTTCTGGATGTGAACACATACTGCTTCAGTATCGGCGGAATGGATAGTTCTAAACATTTCTGACCTTATGATGAAGTCGCTAAATGGGCCTGCAAAACTACCCTGAAGAACTCCTGAGGCTGAAATGATTATCTTCTAACAACAACCACAATCATCAAGCTTGAGTTTTGATGAGAACAACGCTTTGAAGTCACCAGAGGGTCTCCATTCCAAGTACATTAGCTGGAATGTGCAACTTTCTAAGTACTGATGTAGTCTCGACTGAGTTACCAATGCTGTTGAGTAAACCTTCTATTAAAAGGCATAATTGTGATATTAAAGAGTTAATTTGCTCTGCTGACCTGCGGGAAATTGGATATCCCGAGGCTAGGGTGGGATGCCTCCGACTTACAGGTAGACTGTAAGGAATTTACATTCTCATCCCTTGTCATTCAGAGCCAATTACATGGCCATCTCTTATTAATCAGAGACAGTTTACATTTGCATCATCATCCTATTCAAAATCAATAAGATCATTGCAGTTGGAATTTTGACTACTCCCTGGAGTTAAAAACATTTGCAACAATTTGACCATTACGGGATGATTTACATTGCATAGTTTCTGGAGATGATCAGGTCACTGCACTGTGTCTTGAGTGGCATGTGACTGTGAGGGAGTGACTGGGGGAGGGGTCATCTTGTGGGCATCACTGACTGTGATGCAAAGATTTTGTATAAAGGAAGGACTGTTTCCTTTCTTCAGAGAAACGTCTCAACACTCTTCACAAGCATGGTGAAGAATGTTAAGAATTTCTCCAAAGTTTGTATTGTATTTGCTTAATAAAATTTGGTTGTTGTTCACAGAAGTTATTGCAGTTGCATCAAGTGTGAAAGAATCTCAGAAAAAATAATCTAACACAAGGGTGATAATTATTTTTGGAAAATCGATTCACCTGCAGTTTAGCCATAGAACATTATCATATCTCCTTAACAAAACCACAAGTTTTTCAGAGAACTATTAAATGAATTCGGTATGAGGATAAAGAGAAAAAGAAAATGGCCTTAAAGTTCGAGAATTTATTTATTGTAATTGTTTAGTGAAAAATCTTACAAAAAGGTGCAGATGTAGGTGAGGATTATAAGATACTACTAGAAAATGTTAGCATGAATTGTAGAACTTGCAAGGGTTTTGAGGGACACCCCCACCTGTAAATATAAATTTTCTATTGACACTAAACCTTTCATTGTGCCTCGGTACACGTGACAATAAATTCAATTCAATCCAATTTATTTGCTAGAAGCTAAATTTTTTCCCCATTCAGGATAAGGTCCTGTACAAATGAAAAGAACATGCCCAGATATTGCGGCTTTTTCAACTCAACAAATGCTTTTGAGACACCAGTTCTTGCTGTAATCCCCATGAGAAATAACAGTCACTTTGCCTGGTTTGAACTTAAACAAAAACTTGGGGATAACTGTGCACTGGCACGTACTCTACGGCAATACCTCAACCAGAGTCCACTTACCAAACACTCAGCATCATTTTCTCCTGTAGCATAAATTGTTATTCCCCTTGAAATTTGGCATTCTTGCAATTCTGTGCTGATGTGCAAAATGAAAACCTTTCACAGCCTGTTATATCTTACAGCAATATAACATTCTATCATACTAATGAATTATAAATAAGTACAAGAAAGCTATGAAGTTGAAATTATGGAAAAATTGACAAAATTTCTGACCAGAGGTGAATTTGTTAACAAGGAGTTCAGAGATATAGGTGAACACATGTATGCAAAAACACATCTATCTATAATTCATGCTGTGATTGATGACTTCATAAGAAAAGTTTTGGCTGATTGACCAGAGTGTAAATTGTCAACCTTCCTAGCATGGGTAGCTTGTGCCAAGAATTCTCTTCAAATTGTTGCAGGATATAATTCTTATCAACTGGGCACAATCCAAAATTATCTTCTGTTCCATGTGATAGTCCTCCTGCTCTAGTACCATTTTTTGAGCTTTAAGTGCTTTACATTCTGGAATGCAGGGGGTTTATTAAAGTGGAGATATCAGAACATAAGAGGTACTGTTTTAGGCTATCTGAGACAGAGTTCAATTCAAAATATTTAGCATATTACACAAGAGGAAGTCATAGAGAACAAAAAGGGCAGTATTTACCAAAAATGGGAAACTGTTCAGGTTCACTTCTTACGTTTAATGAGAATTAATTACAATATCTTGCACACTGAGTAACCAATAGCTAAAAGTACCCTGTCCATCGGAAATTTGTATTTTTTCTGATGGAGGACCTGAGATCATAAAGTCGAAGATTAGAGTTGGGATGGTGGTAAGGGCAGATAATCATTATACACATGACCGAGCCATTACATCCATAGGACAATTACCCACAATTGTTACATTTGTGCCATTGCTTTCAGAGGGGACTAATGAATAAGTTGTGGGACATGCAGCAAAAGCTATTGTTAGGTTCAACTATTAACTGAATATTTAAAATGATCACCATGAGACTGGTAGAATGAAATTAAAAACTGGAAAGTAAAGCAGCACAATACAAATAATTCACTTATTCACTCGTGGCACATGGGTATCGCTGTCTGGCCAGTTTTTAATGCTCAGCACTAGTTGTTCTTCAGAAGGTGGCAGTGAGCTGCCATCTTGAATTGTTGCAGTCCATGTTTATAGTACATACACCATGCCCTTACGATAGGGAATTCTAGGACTTTGGCCCAGTAAAATAAAGGAGTGGAGATATATTTCCAAGTCAGGATGGTAAGTGGTTTGGAGAGGAACTTGCACATGGTGGTATTCCTTGACGGAAGTGGTTGTGGGTTTGGAAGTAGCTGTATTAAGGTTTTCAGTGAATTTTTGCATTACATTTTGTAGATAGTACACATTGCAGCTGCTGAGTGTTGAGGTGGAGGGAATGGATGCTTGTAGATATGCAGTTCTGGAGGAGGGTGATCTCGCAATGCAAGGCTTTGAACACAGAATGGAAGTCTTTATGCGTATGACACTTTTGATGTGTTTTTCTTTAAAAGACACAGCCTAAAGACAAAGGAATTGTTTAACTTTGGTTGTTTAGTTTATCTAAAGGGCAATGAAGATTAAGTGGGGTCTTGCCTAGACTCACAGCAGCAGGCAGAAAGGATTGTTGGTAGAAGGTGCATGATGTATAATAGGTCGTTAAATAAAAGCTTATAGGTATATAAAAACTAAGTTCTGAAGTTCTACCCTTTATTGCCTGGCCTTCTAAATTTGAAGATCTAACACAAACATAATCCTGTACTAACGCACCATAATATCCTATTAAGTTTAAATACATGCACATCTAATTATGGAACTCGTACTATAATAACAGTGTTTGTAATGCTGCAAACCACACCACTGATAGAACTTACAGGCCAAAAAACCAGCAAAATGAAATCCAAATCAGTACTTCTATTGAATTGCATTTAGTAGAATAACAAACAGCAGACTACGTTACTCATATAGAAACTGTAGTACAGTGGCTTTTGTGATTTAAGCTGTACAGTCTAATTTCTTAAAAACAATCATCTGTGCCTTCCATCCTTTAAAAGGTTCTTCATAAAATACACCTTTTAATTATCCCCATTTGACAGGGTTCCTATCTTTAGCTATAGTTATGTTTCTTTGTCAAAGGACACTTTTCGAATTGAACTATATGCTTGTTGAGGGTAGGTACTTTTCTTTTTACATCCTATACACAACATATATGTTATATACAGTTTCTCTTCCTGAACAGCGTATATACACCACTCTCAGTGTATCCCTCTCCTACCCGGAAACTTGCAGGTTAAAACCCCAGTTTTGATCATCAAGCGCCGTAATCCCAACTGATACTGCGATGGGGTTAGGGTTAGGGTTAGGACAGACTACACAGTCAGAGGTACCAACCTTTGGAAAAACCAAGGCCATGTTTGCCCTCTTGGAGGCATGTTAAAGATCCCACGGGCCACTATGTCCGGGGGGAGGGGGTGGTATGGGGCGGTGATCTCCCAATAACTGCACATCCCTCGCCCCCACCCCCCAATTAACCGAATTAAAGTCAGAATATAGCCGGTCACAATCACGATACGACTGGCGGGATCCTCCCATGCCCATTTTGACTGCCTTCCTTTCCGAAACGTTTATGAACACGCTCCTCACCTCGGCTCTGTCACTGACAGCACCGTGCACTCCCGCACCATTCCCGGTGCCTCGAGCGGCTGCCACCCTCCCCCGAGCCCAGCTCCGCGTCCGACCGCGCCGACAGGCCACTAACCGGAAATACTCTCACCTGGTCCCACCGCTAAACACTTCCGCTGCAAGTGCGGGTCCGCCGTCTCTTTTAGTCCGGTCAACGGATCTTCCTGCAGACGGTAATGAGGACAGAGACGGTTCGGCAGGAGTTTCCAGAAGACGAAGGAACTGCCTGGTGGGTAAGGAGATTGCTTTGCCCGTTTTTGTGGTATTTTTGTACCCCTGGCCGTAAAGAGAGGAGGTTAATGACGCTGGATTAATACTGAATCTGTTCTGGGGGCAGGAGTCCAGATTCGGTCGTGGCAGCTGGTGAAACTTAATTCAATTGACAAAATCTCGATTCTAACGTCAGTCTCTGCGACTGTCACCAAAATAACGCTGTCGTAAAAATTTATCTGGTTCGTTAGCGCAACTTGAGGAAAGAAATCTGCCATCACTCCTTACCTTCTGTGTCCTCCATGTGACTGACTTTTACACACAAAAAAGTGATAGTTTGTTGTGCGGGAGCTGGTGAAACTCTGGGAGCAAGCAGAGTACGGTTCTACTGCTCAGATATATATTGTAGATGTGAAACATTCAAAGCTGAAACATCTAACTTACCTTCTTTTTTTGTGATTAGTCCAATTGCTGTAGTGCCTTTTTTTCTGAGCTTTCAGTGCTTTACGTACAGGGAGGAGTACAACTTCACCAGCACATTCCACCCTGACCTTAAATTTACCTGGACCATCTCTGACTGAAACATTCAAAGCTGAAACATCTAACTTACCTTCTTTTTTTGTGATTAGTCCAATTGCTGTAGTGCCTTTTTGACACTGACTTGACACTGACATTTTTTACAAACCCACCGACTCCCACAGCTACCTGGATTACACCTCTTCCCACCCTACCTCCTGCAAAAATGCCATTCTGTATTCTCAATTCCTCTGCTGTATCTGCTCCCAGGAGGACCAGTTCCACCACAGAACACACCAGATGGCCTCCTCCTTTAGAGAAACACAATTTCCCTTCCCACGTGATTAAAGATGCCCTCCAATGCATCTCGTCCACATCCCGCACCTCCGCCCTCAGACCCTACCCCTCCAACCGTAACAAGGACAGAACGCCCCTGGTGCTCATCTTCCAACCTACCAACCTTCGCATAAACTAAATCATCTGCCGACATTTCCGCCACCTCCAAACGGACCCACCACCAGGGACATATTTCCCTCCCCACCCCTTTCCGCCTTCCGCAAAGACCGTTCCCTCCGTGACTATCTGGTCAGATCCACGATCCCCTACAACCCACCCTCCCATCCTGGCACCTTCCCCTGCCACTGCAGGAATGGCAAAACCTGCACCCACACCTCCATATCCATCAAAGTTTTACCTGCACATTCCCAATATCATTTATTGTACCCGTTGTTCCCGATGCGGTCTCCTCTATATTGGGGAGACTGGGCACCTCCTAGCAGAGCACTTTAGGGAACAGTACTCTGCTACTTTCTCCCCACCTCCACCCTCCTCTCACTTATCTCTCCACCCTTCAGGCTCTCTGCCTGTATTCCTGATGAAGGGCTTTTGCCCGAAATATCGATTTTTTTACTGCTCCTCCACTCTAATCTAGACTCTGGTTTCCAGCATCTGCAGTCATTGTTTTTACCACCATGCAGGGAGGAGTTATCAAAGCTGAGGTTCCAGAACACTTAGTTACTGTTTTAGACCATCTGAGAGTTCAACGCAAGACCTTTTCAGTACACTGTATGAGAGGTGGCCATGGAGAACAGAAAGGACTACATATATTTTAAAAATGCCCCTGGCAGCAAATAACCAAGGATATATGCATATTGCCTCAAGTAGGGGGTGAATGAATGAATTAGCTTTATTGTCATGTACTCAAATTCGTACAGTGAAAGGCTTGAGTTGCCACTTACAGCACCATCATAGGTACAAGAGTATCTAGGTACAACTTCTTCAATTACAAGATTAATTACAGTGTAACAATGTCACCAACACAATATCATCGTAGGTACAGAGCACCTATTACAGAATAGAGAAATAAAGAAAAAAAGTTAAATTACAGCTATACACAGTATGACCATTCTTCAGAAAACAAGCAAAGTTAAAAAGACAAACTCCACAGCCTCTCTCAGGGCTTTCTGCAGGAGGCCTCTAAGTGGCGTGACTGCTGGCTGCTGCCACCAGGCTGGACTGCTGGTTGCTGGTGTCCCAACTCAGGGCTGCCGACCCTGCGTCAGAGGCAGAGCAGCTGAGGAGACAGAAGAAAACAACCATAGAAGGGAGGAAAAAGAAACAAGAACGAGTAGAGTAGACAAGTTCAGGCTGGAGTGTCCTACTCTGCTGCCATTTTATCAAGTTAAAAATCACACAACACCAGGTTATAGTCCAACAGGTTTAATTGGAAGTACACTAGCTTTCGGAGCGACGCTCCTTCATCAGGTGATTGTGGAGGGCTCGATCGTAACACAGAATTTATAGCAAAAATTTGCAGTGTGATGTAACTGAAATTATACATTGAAGAATTGATTGTCTGTTAAGCCTTTCATCTGTTAGAATACAGTGATAGTTTCACTTCTTTCATGTGTAAATCACAAAACCCTTTTTTTAAAGTTGCATTCTCGGGTTAGCTGTTAACAATGGTGATAGCTAGACAATATGTTAGCCCCCTGTGTTCTCTGTCTATGACCTGATGTTTAGATTGATTCCAATCTAAAAAGTGAAATAACAGAGTTGTACATAAATTCATGCAGTTTTTGAGCTCAGAGTTCGACATGAATCTATGTGGTTTTTGAGCAAAGTGCAATGTAACTCTGAAAGTACCAAAAAAATTCACCACACACAATATATCTGTGTGCATATGGGTCTTTGTGTCTGTCTGGGGTGGGGGTTGTGTGTGTGTGTGTGTGTATGGTAAGTGCAGAGTGTCTTAAGCCATTTTATCAGATGGTCCCATGAAATCCAAGGTAATTGGTGAGCTTGATGTAGTTGAATCATAACTGTCCTCCAGTGCAGTTCGGAATGGGTGACAAATGCATTTCTTGCTAGGAACTAATGAAGGAATTTTTAAAAAAACGGACATAGAGTAAAATTCATAACTCATTCACTTGCTTAGAGGTAAAATTTTAATCCATGATCCGTTTACCTCCTCCCAACTTGGTTTGAAAAGGTATAGATGACAACATGAAAGAAATGTATACAGTTGCAGCTTTGGTGTCTTTTATTGGAAATCAAGAGTCTATCTTTTACTGTTTTACCAGTCATTCTTTTGGTTCCAATCCACCTGAGCCAGATTATCTTTCAACTCAATTTATGTTATCTATATTCTGGTTTGGCAAATTCACTTCATACCTTATTCTTTTCTGTAACTTTACTGTTCCTGGTGACATTATGATTACTGATCCCCAAAGATGCTCTCACTGAAATATGTTCCATTTTGCCTACTTCAATCCCAGAACTGCATCCAGCACTAGCTCGCTCCTTGTTGGTCATAAAACATGCTGGGCAAGTTCTATTGTGCATTTTTTAGAAATTTCCTTTCCTCACTCCTTTCACTTTTTCTGTTATGATATTTGAAGCCACCCCAAATATCAATGCTTAAATTCTAAATTGGCGCTTATCGATTTGCTTCTCCATCTCCATCCCCATCCTACTATTTGTTGTTCTATACCTTCTTTATCTTCACAGGATACAGGAATCACTGGCTGGGCCAGCATTTAGTGCCTATCCCTAGTTGCCCTTGAGAAGATAATGAGCTGTCTTCTTGATGAGCTGTAGTCCTTCAGTTGTATGAACATCCACAGTGCTATTAGGAAGTAAGTTTCAAAGTTTTTACCAAGTGCCAGTGATGTGTTGCTCTAAGGGAAACCTGCAGATGATTGTGTTCCCAATGAGTTTGTGGTGTAGGGAATGAATTTTGAAAGTGGTTGGGAGTCAACCAAGCCAGCTGCTTTTTTCCCTGGTATTAAGCTGTCTTAGAAGCTGCACTCAGTCAGGTAAATGGAGATACTCTATCACACTTGAATTGGTGGACAAGCTTTGGGGAGATGGGAGGTGAGTTACATGCTCCAGAATTTCTTGCCTATGACCTGCTCTTGTGCAATAGTATTTATATGGCTGATCCAGTTCGGTTTTGGTCAATGGAAAACCCAAGGATGTTGACAGTGGGCAATTCAGTGATGGTAATGCCATTGAATGTCAAGGGATGTTGGTTAGATTCTCTCTTGTTGGAGATGGCCATCGCCTTCCCTAGTGTGGCATGCATGTCATTTGCCATTTATCAGCCCTAGCTTGGATATTTTCCAGGTCATGCTACATTTGGACATGGACTGCTTCAGTGACTGAGGAGTTGCTGACCATTCATCATTTAACATCTCTACATTCTGAGCCATGAGGTTACAGATTTTGATTACAGTTTTGCCTCTGTTGATGGCCCATAGTGCCCAGGTTTGACTTAGTCTGTTCAAAGTTTGTCCCATTTAGCAGAGTGCAATCCTCCTTGTGAAGATGACACTTTGACTCCACAATGACTGTACACCCACCAGCATAACCTTTTTTGTTTTACTCCATAATGCTAGGTATTTACTTAGATAAACCCTCAAGAATAACTACCTTCTCCGATACTCTAACAATATCTTTGATTACCCCCTCTTTTGTTTACTCCCCATCTTCCCAAATACAGTGTGGACAGGGGTATGAAGTTCCCAAACCTACCCTTGTTAGAGCCAGGTCTCCATAAATGTCATTGTATCAGAATACTATGTGAATAATTGTTCCTGTAGCTCACCAGTATTATATTGCGGATCCTAGCCATGCTTGCCTGTCTTGTGGATTTGTGGAACATTCTTTGTTCCAGTTCTCATCGGGTCCTCTCCTACTTCACACACTGCACTGGACATCTGTAGGAAACTGTGTATAAAAAAGATATGCTGCAAGAAAGTGTGTGTGTGTGTGTGTGTAGCTGACACCATCTGGTGGCAAAAGGAGGCTATTGCACTTTGTATTTACAATCTCTAATGTCAAACATGATCAAGCAATTGAAGTCATTCAATCTTAAACGCACTTGCAATGATGTATTTATGACACAATTAAATTTAATAGTCATTAGGCACAATTTGTGTTGCACTATTTTAATTCATGTTGATGATTATGTAGTCATCCCTTTATTAGTGATTAGCTTTATTTTAAATATCTACTTGTTTCCTTGCACATTAATTATTGGTTGCAGAAATATTTTGAATTCCTTTGTGAATAATAAATCCACAAAGTCTTGTAATGCTTTTTATGGTTTTGAAATACTTTTTCAGGTTTCTTGTTTTCTTTTCATAATTCTGGAAATTCTTTCATTTAACTATCATAATCAGGCCACCCTAAATATTATGTACTTACTGCTCAACAAGCAGACTCTCCTACAATTTAAATTGCAAATTTCAATCCCACAGGATTCCTATTCTTCCCTCCTCCGTATCCCACCCAGCAATATAAAAAAAGATTGCTGAAGCCAGTGTAGATTCATCTGTCTCAGAAAGCTTATTCATTTGGCATAACATTTTTCCTTCCTGCCTGCTTGTGTTCTAGGGGACTGGTGCATGTGCCATGCCAAATTCTCATCCCCATCCAATTCCTGATAGGTCGATAGGCCTGTCCTATAGTTAATGTAAACACCTCCAATTCAAGCTCCTCGTCCATAAAATCATCTCCTTGCTTATCTCTTCTAAGTATATCATGTGAGTTCCACAGTTGTTTAGGTAAGTGAACATGGGAACTCCATTTTATCAGCACCACATTTTTCAATTCTGGTCTCCAGCATCTGCAGTCCTCACTTTCTCCCATTTGGCAAGTCATAAATTAACTGGCTACATGAACAGAGATTTAAGACAGTCCAGTTCTGTTTCTGATCAGTGGTAACCCCTAACCTGATGTTGACAGTGAGGAATTCAGTCATTGCAATGCCATTGTCAAGGGTATGGTGGTGACTCACTGGAAATGATCATTGCCTGGCATGAACATTACTTTCCACTTGTCAGCTCAAGTCTGAATATTGTCCAGGTCTCCCCTTGGGATACTCCAGAGGTGGACTGGGCCTTTCACCTGCACCTGCACCCTGCCACTCATATCTATGGGAGTACAAGCTGAGAGGGGTGCACCTTGCCTCCCAGTAGGACACTCAGCCTGTCTGGGCCTTCTGGCCACAAATGACCCGAGGGTTGCCTGATCAAAACTCCAAGGCCAATGGGCTCCACTATAGGGCAGCCCCCACCTCAACTTTAGTGATATTGGAAGCTGCCCTTCAAAAAACGTATGGGGACTCCCGAGCAGAAGGGAGTCTACCTTGACTTGACTGAGGAATACTCCCATCTGACTTTGAGATATGGCTATTTGATTGATGTGTTTGCTGTGTAGCTGCTGGCACATGGTGCAGATGGGAGAGTGTGATATAGCATAGTGACATACAGCAACATCTCCACCCCTTTTAACTAGTTGCTGACTGATGTCCAAGATGGAGAGCAAGTAGTGAACTGGAGTTGCCACATAATTGTTCTGATGCTCATGTCCATGCTCTGGCTTCTATCTGGTGTTTGGGGAAAATGGAACACTGCATAATAGTGAGGTGAGTTTATGTTCATAATGAGATGTTAATACATCTAATGCACACAAATAGTCCTTTGCTCACTTTACTGTTCAATACTTGATTGGAAAATAAGTTTTTGATTTCAGCATCACAGTTCCTCACTAGCCATCTTGCACGGTTTTCCCAACTTTCTTGCCAGTGTCTGTTCACTCCTCGTGCAAGATTTTGCCCTATGATTCAATCATAGCAATGAATGATGCATTTAACCCAACCATCAATTTTCCCACATCAAGGTGACCACCAAAGCAACATCAGCCTTGATTTAACTCTAACTTGGTATCAGCAACCAAGCTTTCCTCCAGGACTTGAAATCCTAATGTTGGTGAAGTGGCCTGTGCAACACTGAAGTGGTACCATCTAACTTAAGACTGAGTCTACCTACTCAGGTTTCTTGGCACTTTTCAAAGAAATGGAGGGGAGTTGACCAGGGTCCTGATGAACATTATACTTTAACCAGGGGTAGCAAAACAGATTCAACTGCTCGTTCCATTTTACAGTTTGTGGGATTGCTATGTTTTCCTGAAGGTTGAGTGTCTATATTTTAAATACTTAATTAGCTTTTAAACATTTTGGGACATTCCAAGGAGATGAAAGACACAATTACATATCTAAAAACATTTTATTCCTTCGTTGTTTGTGTGCACCCAAATGTTGAGCCTCCGTGTTGATGGGACTCTAGGACTTCATACTAATGGTTAGTATTTCTGACTAAATCCAGAGAACCTGAGTTTAAATCATTAAATAGCAATGTGTGAATTAGTATTCAGTTTTCAGAACAAAAGCTATCCACAAAGTGTACTTGAAAATGTATTATCCTTGCCCAATCTCAACTGTATGTGAATTGTATATGGTAGAGCAGGTCAGAATTGAGTATTTGCTGGTTGGTCATGGAGATAACCAACCAATCTCGTTCCTTCAGTTCATCCTCAATAGCCCAGCAAGGTGGTTGCCTTCAAATGCCTTTTTAATTTCATTTTGAAATCAATGGCCATTTCTCCTTCAATCACTCAAAAAGCTGAGTACTCCACATCAATACCCTGGAGTAAAAAAACCTTTCTCATCCAATCTGAATCTTTAACCAAAAATCATAGATCTATAACCACTAAATTTTATACCATTCGCTAACGGGACAGGACTTTTCTGGTTTTCTCTTTATCTAAGCCTATTTTGTCCATCTGTCAAATTTCCCCTACTCCAAAGGGAACAATCCAAGCTCCTTCACCTTTAACATTATAGGTAAAATGTTCCAGCCCTTAAACTGCCTTTCAAGGGTTGGGCAGCATAATGGCAATGTGGTTAGGACTGCTGCCTCATAATGTCAGGGATTCTGGTTCGATTCCAGTCTTGAATGACTGTGGAATTTGTGCATTCTCCCTGCGTCTGTGTGATTTTTCCACGAGGTGCTCTGGTTTCCTCCCATTGTCTTAAAAAATGTACAGGTTAGGTGATCAGTCATACAGCACAGAAACCGGTCGTGAGGCCAACTCCTCCATGCTGACTAGCTTTCCTAAACTGAACTAGTTCCATTTGCCCCAAATCCCAAAACCCTTCCTTTCCATGTACCTGTCCAAATGTCTTTTTAAATGTTGTAACTGTACCTTCTGGGAGACCAAGATGATAGATGAAGGCAGAACAGTAGACATTGTCTACATGGACTTTAGTAAGGCCTCTGATAAGGTTCCACATGATAGACTGACAGGTAAGCTGAGATCACATGGGATCCAGGACGAGCTAGCCAATTGGATACAAAATTGGCTTGACAGGAGACAGGATGGTGGGACAGTGTTGTTGTTCAGACTGGAGACCTGGAACAGCAGTGTGCTGCAAGGCACTGTGCTGGGTCCACTGTTTGTCATTTGTAAAGACAATTTTGAAACAGACTATAGGAGGCGTGGTTAGTAAGTTTATGGATGACATGAAAATTGGTGGTAATGGTGGAGAGTGAAGATTATCCAACATGCTAATTGCTCCATAGCATCCAGGGATGTATAGGCTAGGTGAATTAGTCTTGGTAAATGTAGGTATAGGGTGTGTCTAGGTGAGATGCTATTTGGAGGGTTGATATGGACCTGATGGGCCAAACAGCCACTTTTCATGTTGCAGGGACTCCATGATTTTCGTGTCTGTCCTAAAGTCCAATTGAAGCTAGTGTTCAGGTTTACTTGTCACTTCAGCAAATGAATGTGCTCCTACAGCACAACGGTATGTAAGCAATTTAAAAAAATATATCATTAATGGGATGTGGACTTTACAGTCCTGGCTATGGTAGCATTCATTGCCCATCTGTTAATTGCCTTGAGGTGCCATTGTGAACTGCTGCAGTAAATTTGGTGTTGGTGAGTGAATGGTTTGTGGAAAGAAACTTGCAGGTGGTGATGTTCCTATGCTTCTGTTGCTCTTGTCTTTATGATGGCTTTGGAAAGTGCTAAATAGCCTTGGTGAATTTCTGAAATACATCTTGTCGATGGAACACACTGCCACTACTGTGTCTGCTGGTGGTGTGAATGTGGATGTGGTGCCAATCAAGTGGGCTGTTTTGTCCTGGATGGTGTCAAGCTGCCTGTGTATTGTTGGAGCTACACTCATTCAGACTTGTGCCTTGCAGATGGTGGATAGGCTTTGGAGTCAGGCGAGTTGAGTTTTACAGTAAATGAAGAAACCCAAGAGAGAAAACATGACACACACTGGACTCACTTTTGTATTCCTAGCCTCTGACGTGCTCTTGTAAGCAGTGTTTTATGGCTAGGCCAGTTCTTTTCTGATCATTGGTAACCTCCAAGATCTTATTGGGGTAAGATCAGTGGTGGCAGTACCATTTAATGGCAAGGGGCAGTGATTATGACTTTCATTTGTTGGAGATGGTCATTTACCTGACCTTGTAGGGTATGAATATTACCTGCTCCTTATCAAACCAAGCACACATTTTCCAGGTATTGTAGCATTTGGACATGGATTGGTTCAGTATCTGAAGAATCATGAATGGTGCTGAATATTGTGCCATCATCAGGACATTTCCTTGCCCATCTCTCTGGGGCATACTCAGGAATGGTGTTGTTTGGGACATAAGTTACAATGCTGTCAGAATGACTATCAGACTACTGCTTGATGTTAGTAAGAACTTTGTAGGTCATGTCAAGGTCTTTTGCTTTTTCTCATACCTAGGTCGATGCCAGGTGGTACTTCAATATAACAGATGCTTGACCACGTAAGGATAGCAGAGTCCCTTCCATTAACAGGCATTAGCTTGTTGATATGTGTATTAGTTCATTGAAGTTACTTTCACTTGGTCTGCTACTGATTCAAAGTAAAACACAAAGATGTCTCCATATTAGTATTTAATATGGATTATTCTAGAAGGATGGGAGCACTTCCTTTCCTGCGAATCAATACTGCAGCATTACTTCTCCCAGGAGATGCTGAAGCAAGCTAATATTAACTTCTCATTTATAATCTAGGAAATAAGCCACAGAAATTAGTGCTATATGTTAGCTTGACTAAGATGACACAGAGGCCTATATTTAACTTGAAATCAATTTATTATCATAAAAACTGTTATGTTTCTCATGCATTAATTACAGTCTTCAGTATTAATATATTTCAGTTTACACTTTTTAAAAAAAAAAGAAACTTGCATATGTTCTTCTCTTAGAGTGAACATGGGTGGAAGGAATGAAAGTTATATACAATATTACTCTCTACTTTGACACTGATCTTTCCCTTATTGAGCCAGATACTCCCTGGAGTAGGGGTGTCAGATGGCCTTTAACAATCTGGTACAGTATTTTGTTGTGGCCAGAGAGTAGGCCAACCATCTCTGCATTTAAACAGCAGCACTCCAAAATATCTTTACAACATTATAGTGAAACAAAACACAGAAACATGGCTTTAAACCAATCAATCAATCATGAATGGTTGGGAATAGCTGTGATATTTCTAAGCACCACTGAACAGGTTACAGGATGCCCCTTCACTTGTCTGATTTAAGGCTAAACATTCCCCAGTCTCCAATAATTAACTGTACAGACACTAAGCTTGGCATATCATGGGATTTAATGGTGAATTGTCATGGAGTCCTCATGTATTTCATGACATTCTCTTCACCCACAACATCTCTCTTCACCCCCCCCCCCCCCCCCATCCCAAACCAAACATCCTGTCAGTCAGTGACGCCACACAAGTGTAACAAGTGATATGCACCTGAGTCCAGTTTAAAGAATGCTTCTGAGTGCAGTCTTGTGGTCAATATTATATCTGAATTATGTGATGCAAGAAGGTTTCACCAGTTCCAAAAGGAAATTTGCAGAATGAGCAGTGACAATGGTCTTCAACAGGTTTACAGCTAATCTCTCTCAAAAGAAAGTAAATTTGGTCTGTACAGTTTGGAAAAAAAAAGTTGGGACAGCAAGAACAATTGTCCCAGACTGTGGCTCATAACTGTAATAAATAAACTGAACTGCCCTCCCAAATACCCAAGACACTCTCAAAATGTTCCTGAAGAAGGGCTCATGCCCGAAACGTCGATTCTTCTGCTCCTTGGATGCTGCCTGACCTGCTGCGCTTTTCCATCAACACATTTTCAGCTCTGATTTTCAGCTCTGATCTCCAGCATCTGCAGTCCTCACTTTCTCCACACTCTCAAAATGGGAAAGGTGCAAACAATGTGGTCAGTAATGTGACAAAAAAAGGCCCAAGACCACTTCAACCCTTGCAATGACTGTAAACAGTACTGCAGTAATTTATCGATAAGCCTTGTCAATGAATTATCATCTCATTTCTAAACTTAACCTTCCTAAGCGTTACACAAACTACACTACCAGGGCATCAAATCCAGTACCAAGAATCTGTCTGTGAACTCCTCCTCTCCGCCCAAATCCAACACACCATTCGTAGTTCCAGCACCTACAATTGATTCTTTGGCTTTTTTCTCTTTGGTAGAAATTCTCCATTTCACCTCTTCCCGTCTCCTATCCTCTCCCACCATCATAACCTCAACCTTCCTAGTACTAATTTTCACAAGAAGTTTGAGATTAGATTAGATTAGATTCCCTACGGTGTGGAAATAGAGCCTTCAGCCCAACAAGTCCACACCGACCCTCCAAAGAGTAACCCACCCAGACCCATTTCCCTCCGACTAATGCACCTAACACTAAAGGCAGTTTAGCCTGGCCAATTCACCTGACCTGCACATCTTTGGACTGTGGGAGGAAATTGGAATACCCAGAGGAAACCCATGCAGACATAGGGAGAATATGCAAACTGAACACAGTCACCTAAGGCCGGAATAGAACCTGGGTCCCTGGCACTGTGAGGCGGCAGTGCTAGCCGCTGTGCTGCCCCTAGACAATGAGAAAGGCCAGTTGATTCTCAAGGCCTTTGTAATAAATTCTCAACATTTGTCGTTTTATAAAAATCCAGTTAAGAAAAAGAAAACACACCAGACCATAACCTCACTTTTGGTTTACAAACTGCCTGTACAATCTGTAAATAGCCTCCTCCCTACTTACTCATTGGTACTTGTTCCAGTATTGCATACCTTCAGTAACTTTGCTCTTGCTATAAAGGATGCTATTTTAAACAAAAAAAACACTGACTGCTTTATAGTGTCAATTGACAATTGCACAAGTTACTCACTTGCAGTACCATTCGGGGTTTCCTAGATTCCCTGTGAAAGAGAGGAGGAGGAATGGTACTGGTGAAAATTGGGTGGTGGGCAGTGTTGAGGGGTTTTTGTTCATTGTCACATTTAGCATCAATAATAAAAATATTGTTGCTGTAATTTCTATTCATGGCACTCCCAAAGTCACCAAAATCTAGAGGAGATTCATCAGTAAATTGGACATTGTTTTATTGCACAGATGGAGACGAATTAGCCTATGTGCACGCTAACTCCCAATGGATTAAACTAGTCAATACTGCCCACCAGTTTAATCCCCCTGGGGCTGAAAGTTTATTTGCTTCCAAATGCCTTCCCCATTTCTTTTTGAAATCACTGCTTCTACTTCCACCTCCAGTGGGCTGAACTCAAGGTTGTCTAATCACCAATTTATAGCCTTTATCTGCTGAGACCCTATTTCCTCAATTTCCCCAAAGGAACCAGAATAACTTAAATTTCTTCAACCTAGATCTGGGAAAATGTATTTAAAATGTATTCTCATTCTATTTAATTCTTCTTTGTGTGAATCACAATCGGTGGCTTGAGGGGGCCTGAGAAATAATGGACTTAGCATGAATAGTTTTAATTTCTAACATGAAGATTGGACACTTTGTAGCCTTTTTTTTAAAAAAAGTACACTAATCTGTTTATTACTTACCCAAAGACAGTGTGTCTGGATATAAAGTTGCAATAACATAGAAAGAACTAGTGTAGATTTTGTTTCAGACTGGAGAACAGTAAACAATGGTGTCCCAGGGATCAGTGTCAGCGCTATCTTTGATATGATTGGCGACAGGAATATATAAGGCATCATTTTGAACTCAAAAATAGTTAACAGGGAGAAAGATCATAAATTCTTGAAATGGACAGAAGGCATGATTCAATTTAAAGCAAAGAAGTGTGAAGTGATACATTACTTCTCCTCCTCCCTTCCAAAATGCAAGTTTAATGCCCATTTGTAAAATGGGGTACAAAGACCAGGAGAATTGAGGGTTTTTACAAAAATCTTTATCTGCCACTTGCAAGGAGGGAACACTTAAGGAATCTGTGGCTTCACATGCACAAGGGAGACATGCTAAAGCTTTACAAAATACTAATCAGGCCTGTGCTAGAGTTCTGCCCATTTCTAGGGTGTGGAACCCAGAAGATGTCAAGGTATTGGAGAGGATGTAGAGGAGATTTACTAGAATGATACCATTGAGGAAGGACTACAACATGTGAACATACTAGGAAATCCAGACTACGCTCAAAAGCAGAAAGTTAAACAGATGGTCAAAATCCTACATGATTTTGAGCAATAGAAAGGGAGATCTCTTTCCTCTGGAAGAAAGGTCAGTAAGCAGATGACATGAATTGAAGTAAATTTCCAAAATAAGAGCTCCTTTGCACAGATATGATAATTTAGAATACAATACCTGAAAGCGTTGTGGAAGTAGACTCCATAGTGATTTCAAAATAAAAATCATATACATTGTTTTCAAGGGAAGATAGATTTGTAGAAATATGGGGAAAGAGCAAATGATTGGAGTTGTATAACTTAGAAAGTGCCAGCAGAGACATAATGACCTTTACTGTAAGATTTTGATTTGTTTCATTAAATAATATGGTGAAAAATGGCAAAGTGGCTATTCCTTTTGCCCCCTCAAAATAAAACCTGCACTTCACAGCTCCGTAATTACTTATGAAGAGTTTAGAACATCCTGAGTTTGTGGAAAGTGCTTTTTAAATCCTTTCCTTCAGCCAGAGTGCTATATGATACAGCTCAATAGTTCAGTATCTTTTCATAAAGCAATGTTTATAGTTTCTAATTCTTAACCCCCTCTCCCACCACCACCACCACCTCCAATCTCAGTACTGAATAGGCTGCTAGCTCTATCCAAATTGACTTCTTGAAGTTAGTTAAAAATTGGACCACAATTTTCTTCCAGCTTTCAGAGTGAGGCATATGATAGACAGTAAATAACATTTAACTTGAACAGATAAAAAGATACCAGGCAATTTAATCTGGAATATGATCCTTCCATTATTGATGAAATAGCAAATCAGGTCGCAATTTTGTCTCCCATTCCAATGGATTAATAAAAGGTTAAAATAAACACCAACTTGGGGCAGTTCCCAATCTGGGTCACAATTAATAGACCTATTTGTCATGATTGATGGCAATTAGCAAGAACTACTTTTCATAGTTTCCCTATCCTGAACAAGCCTAGCTAGCAACAAAATCAGACCGCTGGTATTTTCTCTTTTGGTTTTTATCTCCATTTATCAGTTATTCCTGCTTACCTCCCCATGCTGCCATCTACATAAATACTAATCTCTTACCAGCTACCACTGGTTCTGAAGGTCACTGGACTTGAAACGTTAACTCAGTTGGTCTGGCATCATCAATGGACAGAAAGCAGAGTTTTTACATCAATCTCTCTGTATTTTTTTGATTTTGATTCCAGCATTCACACATTTTAAGTCTAGCTTAGCATCTTAAGTTAAACACACAACACAATGGGAGCTTGCTCATTCATTCCATGCTGGGCCACAAAAAAAACCTGAAAGATGTGGGACATTCATAAATACACGAATAAAACTGGATTCAGCTCAAGTGCACATTGCATAGGAGTAAACTAAAGTATATGCAGATTACTAAGGATCTTGGCTATGGTGAGTATGTTTCACATATATCCAACTTCCCAAACGGATGCTTCATTTTATACCAAAAACGAAGGAATAACTATTCACTAAAAACCTTTATGAGCTCTGAGATATGGTGCCATTTAGCAACTGATGCACTGAAAATATTAATAGAACCTGAAGGAGTGCTGTAATGAATGAAAATACTCTTTAACACACACAGTCTATGTACTTGGAATAATCTATGTATATGGCAGATGTGAATGGGACTATTCTGTGCAGTGAATAGGAATGCCTTGAACATGTGGTTGACACAGTGAATAGCAATGTACTGCCCAGTAGTCAATGTAGTGAATGGGAATACTCTGTATGTATATGGTTGATGTAGTAAATGAGAATACTGTGTAGGCATACATAATGGTGTAGTGATTTGGGAATACTCCACATAAACACAGTTGATTTAGTGAATGGCAATACTGTGTATGAACACAGCCTATGTAATAAATGGAAATACTTCATACACATGTAATGAACTGTGTTCCATGCACACATGGTACATGTAGAGGCTGGTAATTACAAGGTAGATATAGTGAATGGCAATGTTATGTATGAATGGAGACTATGCAGTAAACAGAAATACCTGTACCCATATGATATGTAGTGACTAGGAATGCTCAGCAGGCATCCTAATTATGAAGAGGAATGTATCACAGGGGTAAAGTGCTGGTGGGTACCAAATTGCTTTAAAAGATAGATCAATGATAGAAATCCCATTATTTGAGAACATCACAGATTGTCCCTTTTTACAGCAGAGAAGTTTAACCAGAGATTTCATGAAGACATTCAAAAAATATGAAGAGGACTTTGATAGGAGTAAGTAAATTAACTGTTTACAGCATAAGCAGAGATAACTGGCAAAGGAAGCAAGGCAAAGTAAATTTTGTTTTACACAGTGAATTATGATCTGAAAAGCATAGCATGAAAGACAGTGGCTGAAGCAGATTCAATGGTAACTTTCAAAAGGAATTTAGATATATTGGATAAAATTGCATGGCTGTTGGGAAAAGTAGGCAAAGAACTAATTGGTTAGCTCTTCCAAGGAGCTGGTACAGACATGAACCACATGGCTCCTCTATTCTGTAATATTTTGAGATGTCATAAAATACAATTACAACTGATCCAAAGGGTTGCCCACAACCACAGCATTTGTAATCTGATGCAAATACCAATGTCAAACATGCTGCTACAATGTTATGTGCTAGCTTATTTTGCAGTTGGCCTTTCATTCTGACACATTTCAAAGCAAGTCAGGTCCTGTGCTGACAGAACACCAATCTTTTAGAAAGGCAGAAATCATTTCAGTGAGGTCTGTAATGTAAAATCCATAAAGCTTTGATTCTTGACAGTAATGATCTTGTTTCTAAAAAACGAAACATACAAGGTTAGGCTGGGCAATCCCTTTCCAGAATTGTTTTGTTGCCCACCTATGTTAAGACACTGCTGAGTGGCTGGTCACACAGCCTTAGATCAACTCGCAAATATATTCCACATGGGAACATCCAAAAATGTGGAAAGAAAATGCTGTCAGATTTAATCTTGATAATAGATTTTTAAAAAATCTAAATTCAACTAATAGCATTTAATTAAATTCAAGAATGAGGATTTCTACAAGGAGTAATGTGATCCAATTTTGTTGAAGATGTATGCAGCCAGAGTTTTAAGAAAGGCATTTTAATTTACTGCCTATTTCTTTGCTGCCCTGTCCCCTTCACATACTTCCCTCCCCACAAGGCAGTTAATGTTGCTGGGTTACCTGGGTGCCATATTTAAGTGGGTAGCCTTCAGTAAATGTCAGGAAGGAATATAATCTCCCCACAACCAAGATGAATTTGACTTCACTGGCACATTTGCTTGAAAAGTGGGGTTAGTAGTACCAGGTTGCTTATTCCAGGTCAACTTCACAACAGAACAGCTATCGAGCTGTGATAAACTAACTCAACAGAAAACAGCGAATTAAATCTCTGACTAGCCTGCCAGCAAACCAGTTCAATTAGTTTATTAACAGTAGATTCAAATAAAGCAACTGTAAAAGTAGCAATGAGCTTTGCAATCTTATTCTCAGACCTGTGCCATGAGAATCCAGATCTATTCTTTAGCACCTTTTTTGGATTTGATCACTAAAAGATTCAAAGATTTTTAAAAAGATCTTTAAGTCACTGATGCTCTGTATCACCCTTCAAACAAGCTTAATCTTATGTAACTCCAACTGAGAAGCTTTTGTCAGTTTAATGGTGGACCATATATTTGCACTAAAATCGAAGTCTCAAGCATGGTTGGATAACTCAAATGGCTTTGCTATTTGACCCAAAATCAACAATCACCAGAGGACTGATCAACAATTTCCAGAAAAATTGCCACACCGTAGATTGTAGTGTTCCACCATTCTGCATTTCAATCAAAACATTTGAGAATTCCCAAATTCTGATCAGTTAGCATTCTGTAGGGTTTATTTCCATGAGGAACACTTAAGTGTTAAACCAACAGAATGCAGAAAATTGACATCCTTTGCCCAACTGATCACAATCCTATTTCTAGTCCCAGCTCCCTAAAACACAAAAAAAAACTGCCAGTAATAACACTGGGAAGGTGCCAATTAAGTCTTCCAAAGACAAAACTTCAAAATGAAATCACAATGACATTTAATCTAAGTGGAAGGAAAGCATTCCTTTTCGCTGGGTCCACCTCAACCACCCTCTCCACCACAGTACTAAATGGGAAACTGTCAGATAAACCACACATTCCAGACCCCTACCCCACACTAGGTCTCGTTATATGCCAAAAGCATCTATATTTACACAAGTAGAGCGATTTGACTTTACAAGTGAAACACAACACTTCACTGATCCAAGAATGAGGATTTCTACAAGGAATAATGTGATCTAATTTTGTTGAAGATGTATGCAGCCAGAGTTTTAAGAAAGGCAATTAATATCGCTCTGAATATTGCAGTTGAGTATATATGGAGCAGCATGTAAACAGCACATTGGCAGCTGGGTCATCAACAATCCCGACTCAACTTGGTGTTGTCTCCCCGTTTGGGTGGAGCTGGAGGTGGTCCACGCCGTAATGTTGCATAGCCTGAGATGTTGCCAGATGCATATGGGCCAGTGGATTCTTGGTCAAAAAGCAATTCAGGAGGAGGGGGAGGAAGCACCATATCGTCCATGGTTGTGATGGGCTCTGCTTTGGATACACGTGCAGAGGTAACTGAGCTATGTCGGGTAAAAGACTTTCTTTGCAGAGTCCTATTGAGGTCAGCCAGAAAATGCGGCTGTACAGACAAGGCTGGTTTAGGAGACACTGGTACTGGATTGATGGGAGGAGCCTGGTGTTCTGTGGATTCTCCTTGTGTCAAGCGGGTGCTGTCGCTCCTTTTGGGAAGTACTGGTGGTGGCGCCTTCTTGGTAGATGATTTGGACCATGTTTGTGGCTGAGGGTTTACCACGGCTACTTTAGGTGGAACAGCATTGGAGAAACCAGCAGAAGCTGCCATCTCTATTGGAGGAGGGGGGGGTAGAAGGTCTAAATCTGGAGGTGGGGGTGGGAAGTCTGAATCTGAAGGCGGCGAGGGAAACTCTGACACAGGCTCCTTCGAAGCAATTGGACCTACTGGTCCTTTTCCTGTCTGTCCTCCAAGTGGGAACATCAAATTTACTGCAGCCAAATTTAATTTGCCAGGCTTAGAGGGAGCAGGTGGTAAAGTGGTAGCATCTGTTGCTGGAGAGGCTAAGGAAACAGTTGGTTGTTCAAACTTGTTGCTGAGAGGCTCCACGGGTTTTCTGGACTCCTTCATATCTGCACAACTGGATCCTTTTATGCTGGAATGCCGCTGGGGTGTGGGAGGTGGCTTCTTAGCACCGGGACTGGATGTTTTTTTTGGTTTTTTGACTGAAGCTGATTTGACTGGAGTAGGAGGAGGAGTGGGGGTAGGTGGGGGAGGTTGGGGTAAACTGCTTTCAGGAGGTGGAGGAGGAAACTCTGGTGATGGGAGAGAACTAGGCTGCCATTTAGGTTTTGCTTTCACGGCTGGGGGTGACATAGGAGCTTGAAGGGAGGTTGCTGGCGGCTTTGGAGGTGGTGGAGGAGTCTGGAACTGGTTAATGGACTGTTTTACAATTGAAACTGTCGGAGGTGGAGGAATGGGCACTTGGTCTGTAGCTCCACCCAATTGCTTTGGTGCAGGTGAATGAGGGGATGAAGGAAGAGAGGGCGGTGGCAGTGGGATCTGTGCAACTGAGAACTTGGGTGGCTTTGCTGATGTTGCAGGAGGGGTTGGGGGAGGGGGTGGTGTTGGAAGAGGGTCCACCTGAACAACACTAGGCACTGCTGGTTTGGGAGCTGTTTGAGGTGGATGACTGACAGAGGCCCCAAATGATGCTCCTATCTGTTTAGGGACAATGGCCTGTAACAAAGCTGGTGGTGGTGGAGGAGGTGGTGGTGGTGGTGGTGGAGGTGGAGGTGGAGGAGGAGGAGGAGAAGGAACAACCAAGGGCTGCACAACGGCTGGAATATTTTGCTGTTGTAATTTCTGTGGAGGAGGTGGTGGGGTGAAGGCAGGTAGAATGGGGGAAAGATTGGATGGTTCTGGTTTCAATGCAGCCACAGCAGGGATTGTTTGAATGGGTGGCGGGGGTGGTGGAGTAGAGGGAACTGGCAGAGGAACACTTTGCCTGTCACTTTCAACCAGCAACTGTGGCTTCATCAGCTGTGAGGGTGGGGCTGGTGGGATAGCCTGCTGACTCACAGCTGGCTGATTAACAAAGGTATATGGGGCTGGCTGTTTGCTTGTCTGTTGTCTGCTAATGGTGCTGTATTTGTTAAAGGGTGCAGGAGGGGGTGGAGGTGGTGGTGGGGGTGGAGGAGAAGGCTGTGGTGCTACATGCGGCACACTGATCCTGGCCTGAGGGAGAGTTGGTGCTATTGAAGAAGAGTAGGATCTGACAGAGTCCGTCCTGAGCTGTGGAGAGATAGTAAATGTAAAAAGGTTATCAATTCTCCACAGCAAATCAGTTCATGGCATCACCTTTTCACTAACTCGATTGAGAAACTGCAGGCTATCAAAATTGGAATACAATCCTAACACAAGGAAGATCGCTGTACCCTCCCACTTTGATTTCTCTAAAATCTGACGAGCAGTAGAAATTATTCTCCTTTACTGAGTCAGTTAACAAAGGCAATTGGTCTCTCAGTCATGGAATGCAATGATGACCACTTATTATTTTTCCTTGTCTTGAGCTAGCTGATCCCGTCAAGTGGAGGGGCTAAAGTGCTGCAACTGGCTTCCAATGACCTTGAAACATAGGAATAAAAGCCAGGACTCCCTTTGCTAATTTGCATCAATGATGACTGACAAAAAAAAGCACATCTTTAACCGGAGGTGAATCTGCCTTCACTTAATTGAAATGATGTTAGAGTTCAGTCCATTGACATTCACTGCTTAGATGCACATGAAAAGTGGTTATTGGGTGAGCAACCAGAAGGTGGAAGGTGACAGGTGCTCAGCATTCTAATCTAAATGAGATGGATGAGCATAATGATTAAGTTCTGATCTTTTGACACCTAAAAATCTGCACTCAACACCAGTTGCACTCATAGCATTCGAGCTTCAAAGCCTTTAGAACAAAAATCAGTTAGGATAAATTTCTAGCAAAGTCCTCAGTGTAGTAATAAATGTAAGTAGTGTACAGTCATTCAGAATCTGTCAACATCACACAATTCAATGAACCCCAATCTACATTATGACAGGCTCCACAACACTCCTTTGGAACAGTAATTTGAGTGCTTGTTGGAATTCAGACTACCCCAAATTAATTTAATGTCTGAATGTTACAACCAGTAGAGAAGGGAGATTTGACACTTTGGATTGAGTCTGAACAGAGGTAGGAGACCAGTGTCTAATAGTATTCTCCAGATGGTGATCTCGTGCACAAAACTTCAGACTTGAAAAACCTGTGAAGTCTTTGCACATTACTTGCAGGGTTGCAATTAGCATTGATAGGATTCCCTGCAGAATGCCTCAAATTGTATTATTCCTTATGTCAAATGCATTGCATTCTGAGAGAATGTTCCACTCCAGTACAAATTACAAAAATACACATCCCTGACACAATGCAAGATTTGTACCTCTCATGGCACTAAGAGCTAACACAGTACTGTGATCTGCTTGCAGGCAATTTAAATTTATAGTTTTTGAAATACTGCATCTATCTAGCTCTGTGAATCATGCTGCTGGTTAAAATAGCAAGAAGCTAACTGACACCAGGTACAACACTGCAGAGTTTAATTCCCAGTTATTGATTTAGCTTGTTCTAGAATCTAGAACTCCCAGATTGCTTTTGCTCCACTTCTGAAGAATTCAGGATTGCTTCCTGAAAAAGGGCTTATGCCCGAAACGTCGATTCTCCTGTTCCCTGGATGCTGCCTGACCTGCTGCGATTTTCCAGCAACACATTTCCAGCTTTGCTCCACTTCTGGCTACCACGTCTTCATCTGGCTGGAGCCCAAGCTCTAGAATTCCTTTCCGAAACCCCTTCCCTCTACTCAATGAAGATATTGAAGACTGGGATATATTTCAGATATATTAGAAAGCATAGCTATTCTGATTTATAATTAAAGTCAGACTGAAATTTACTGAATTTTTATTCAAGAGTTTAAAAAAGGATTTAATATTGACACTGGAATTGCTGTGGTCTGAAAGGAACTGCTCAATGTGCATCTTTTGTCACATGGTTATTTCTCATCTCCTCTTGGAACTGACAGTCTCTGGGTTCTACAGGCATCTGCAAAATTTCTTCACCTCCCCAATACTAACCCTTGTCAATGGATAGGCAGACTCACCTCCATAGTCAGTTGTAACAGGCAATAACATTCACTTGGCAATCAAATATTGATCATCAACAGGAAGATAATAGCATACTTAAAGAGGATAGACAAATGACAGATGGAAACTTATAAGTATGAAGTGATATGTTTTTAGAAGGAAGAATGAGAAAGGGCAATATAAATTAAATAGTACAACTTTAAAAGGCAATGTAAAACCAAAAGAAACTTGAAGGTTTACAATTTCTTTTGAAAATGGCAGAACAAGTTGATCAACCATTCAAAAAGCAAATGAAACGCTGGGCATATAAATATAAGTATAATGTACTAAAGCAACAAAGTTATAGTAAAATACTGCTTATATTTCAGATGGAATATTGCTCCCATGCTCTGGGCATTATACTTTACAAAGAATGTCAAAGCTTTGCAAAGCAGATTTACCTGAATGACACCTGGGCATGAAAGAATTTGTGGAGAAAGAGAGAGAGATGCTGGGGATTGTTCTAGAGGTCAAAACTAAAGGGGGAATTTATTAACTGTTTAAAATTATGACCTGTTAGTAGAAAATATAGCAACTATTTCCACTTCCAGGACCATCAGTACTGAAAACAAAAGTTTATGATCAAGAATGCAGTCTGAAAGAGTGCTGGAAGCAGAATAAACAAATTTTAGAAAGGGAACTGGACCTGTATTTAAAATAAAAATTGAAGAGATTAGAGGAAAGAGCATGGCAGTAGGACTAATTCTTTCGGATGGGCTGAAAGAACTTATTTCCTGTGCAATCTTACTGGAATTCTGGATTTTTTTTAAAAAACTGTTCTACTTTTACTTTCACCCCACAGGTTCAACCAGAGGCCTTTCCTGTCTGCTTCATTTCATACTGCATTGGACTGAGCATTTTCAGAAGATAACAAGGGAGAACCACTTTTAGGCTGTCAGCATGGCACATGTCCTAAATATGACACGTCTGAGAGCCTCAACTTCATGTGGTCAACTTTCTCATAATAAACTGCTGCTGGAACAAGAACAACCTTATTCGGGCCTTCAACATACTAAATCACAGGAGCATTATCAAATATATAATGTGAATAATCAAGATATTTGTTTTGGCAGATAATGAGCGTCTAATCAAAGTCCTAGTTAAAAGTCTATAGCTGAAGTAGGAAAGAGAAATCAAAGGTTGATGAGCTTTGTTCCTTCTAATTTTTATTTTAAGTGGGGTTCCAAGATCCATGTGCAACCTTGCTTTACAGAAGTCAATACAGTGGCACATTGGCTCTGTTGATGGGGTGATTGATTTGCTCAGCTGGACAAATCTAGAACACTGGACCTTAAGATTACAGATAGGCCATTCAGGGTTGACGTCAGGAAGCATCTCCCTATATAGAAGTGAAAAGGTTAGTTATTTTAAAAAAAAACTCAGTCTGCTAATGATGATAGAATGAGGTAAAGGGAATATACAAACATCCATAGTTTGAGTAGAAGTAGGTAATTTTTCCCCTGGAGCCTGCCTCAGCATTTACAAAGATCATGACTGATCTAATTGTCCTCAACACCACTTTCCTGTTTACACCCACACCCTTTAATGGCTTTGTCAGCCAGTATGAATTAAGATGCCGTTCCTCATTCTTGAAGTTCCTTTGGCTGTTTCAACCAATCAGCCAGTATCAATTTTTATTTGGAATTGTACCCCCCCAGCTACCGTTTTGTTCAACTCACATTCTTAGCTTCTGAGCTGGAGCCTCAGATTCAACAGTTTAATATTTGAGGTTACATACAGACTTTGAATCGATCTCACTCACACAACACTGATCTCATGTTCACAAAAAACCTGACCTTTTCCTGTCATGACAAACTCTCTGCAAATATCCAATGTTTTTCCTACATTTTAGCCAATTTTCTGTCCATTCCCAGGATTTATTCTGAATTTCTATCCAATTTACTTTAAACTAGTGCTTTATCAAATATCTTTTTGAATTAAGCCTATAATACCTCAACTTGTCTTAGTGTGGTAAGAAGCACTGCAACAAAAACTGTAAGGCTGTGCCAAAATAACTTTGCAACTAGTGGGCTCTAAGGTGCAAAGTAAACATTTAAGTACAATGTTAGCACATATTTCTAAAATATATCCTCTTTCTCATCATTCCAAATTTCTTGAATGCACGTCACATCCAAACATGAGAAAGGTGCAGTTAACAAAACCATGCCCAACTCTCAAATTCTGATTTGCTCATGAATCTGTGGATTGTAAAAGTATATCCCTAATATATCAAAAGTGAAAATAAGCATTACAAGTTCTGCACTACCATCCAAATCAGCAGCGAAGACTTTAGAATGCTTGGAGAATCAGCAAACAATTTCTTGATAGGTAAACACTAACATACCATATTTGGGTACATTAATTTTCCCCTAAATTCATAGGAAGGGAGAATGTCCTTGTCTCAGCTGCTGAAGGAAAGAACAGTGAGAATAATATTAACTAAATTGGTTGCCTTTTACAGACTAGCCACCAGAAGGGAGAATTTAATCTGCCTTTAGCAGAAACAATCAGAAATTCAAACAATTGAACAGAATGGCAGGGATTTCCTAAATCTGACCTACTCGAGTTGACCACATGCTGAGTCAGCAAAATGGCAATTGATGGTATCTGCAAAACTGTGATTTCGTTAGATCATCTTGCTCCATTGTGTAAAGATAAGATGTAGGAACAGAAGTAAACTATTGAATGAGATCATGGCTGATCTGATAATCCTTAACTCCACTTTCCTGTCTCATTGCTCTCACCCTCAATTCACTCATGGATAAAAACTCTGTTTATCTCAGCCGTGAATATACTTAACAACCCAATCTTGACAGCCCTCTGTGGTAAAAAAAAATCCACAGATTCACTGCTGTCAAGAAATTTCACCTTACCGCTGTCTTAAGTGGAAGACTGCTTATGCCCTCTGGTCCAAGACTCTCCCACAAGAGGAAACAACCCCTTGACATCTGCCCTGTCAAGCTTCATGAATCTTGAGTTTCAGTCTCCTTGTTCTCAACTCCAGTGAGTATAAGTGCACCCTACCTAACCTCTCCTCATAAGCTTGATTACAAGTATGGAGGGATTTTCTCATGGAACATCCTCTGGTCTGCCTCCAATGCCAGTAATATCTTTCCATAGTAAGGGGACAAAACTCTTCAGAGTATTCCAGGTTTGTTCAGACTAGTGCCTTGTATAGTTTTAACAAGACCTCCTTGTTTTAACACTCCATTCTCTTTAAAGACCAAAAACCCATTTACCTTCCCACTTCCTGCTGAATTCTTATGTATAAATTTTCTGCAGACTTTGCTGAGGGATAAGATGACCCTGAAGCCAAGCTGGTATTTGAGCTTATTAGCATTACAGCAATGTAGTGATCACATTCCTGAAGTTTAATTTTAAAAAAAAGTCAGAACATGCCCAACTTAATATTTTGCAGCAGAGTTGATCACTTATACAGTGATGAATAATACAAGCAAGCTCATCATTAAAGGGTTAGAGGTAAAGCTGACTATTTTTGTTTGTGTATCTAGAGAGTAGAATTTTTTCCTCTTACTTTGGAGTGCTGCTGTTGCTCTTCCAGTTGTGTGCCTCTTTTCCAAGCCTCTGAAAAAATGGAGCTGACGATACTTTGGGAACGAACGTGACCTGTAGACTGTAAGTCAGAAACGCCACTGTCCGACTGGTTCGAATGGTTTGAATGGGATTCTGCACAAACAAAGCAAGTGACGGTGAAGCGATGCATCATGTTACAGGTCTATCAAAGCCCTGTGAAATGCTTGGAATTTTAGATAGTACTACAAATGTTTTAAATCTGAAACAAATACTGAAAATATACAAGTCAGTTAACACTTAAAGCATAATGGGTTAACATTTTAGGTGAAGATTCTTTGGATTATGAATTTTCATGAATGGTATTTCCTTTTCACCATTAAACTCCATTCTGAAATTTACTTAGTGCTTTTCAAAGTAATTGCACCTAAACCAAACAGAAATACAATTACACAGCTCCCATCACCGGCATCTCCAAACCCATCCCTTTTTGACTTTGTAAATCAAATATAACTGCGATGTTTCTGAAACGATGACTATGGCAAATATGACAACAACTTTTCTCTCAATTCCTCTTACTTTTGCCAGGCACTCTAGAGAACTTCCACAGAAATGAGCAAACGTATAAATGCAGTAAATCAAGTCAGTTTGACATAGTCTAATCTAATGGGACTATTGGCAAGTCAAGGAATGTTTTGAAAATTGAAACTAACATCAGCAATCTCACCAGAATCCCGACAGTGCAGAAAGAAGCAATTCAGCCCATGAAGTCTGCACCAACCCTTTGAAGAGGGTTCTGCCTGATGGAAGAAGGTGAAAGAGAGTAGAATTGTGGTGGGAGGAATCTTTGATTTTGTTGGTTGCTTTCCTAAGGCAGCGGGGAGTATAGATGGAGTCAGTAGATGGAAGGTTGGCTTGCGAGCTGGATTATTGTGTTCACAATTCTGTAGTTTCTTGTGGTCTTGGGAACAGCAGGTGCCATACCATGCTGTGATGCATCCAGACAGGATGCTTTCTATGGTGCATCTATAAAAATCGATAAATCCTTGAGGATATGCCAAATTTTCTTAGCCTCCTGAGGAAGTGGAGATGTTGTGCTTTCTTGGCTGTCATGTTGACGTGAATAAACCAGGACAGAGTGATCATCATCCCAAGGATTTGACCATCTCCACCTTGGCACCATTGATACAGACGGGACCATGCCTTCCATTCCGCTTCCTGAAGTCAATGATCAGTTCCTTCGTTTTGCTATGTTGATGGAGAGACTGTTGTCTTTATAACAAGACACTAAACATTCAACTTCTAGTGAATTCAGTCTTGTCCTTGTTTGAGATCCAAGCTAGAATGGTGGTATCATTAGTCAACTTGTAAATATTGCCAAATTCCACCCCAACTCCACAGTTAGAGTCATAGTAATGTACAGCATGGAAACAGACCCTTCAGTCCAACCCGACCAAATATCCCAAACCAATCTCGTCCCACCTATCAGCACCTGGCCCATATCCCTCCAAACCCTTCCTATTCAAATATCCATCCAAATGCCTCTTAAATGTTGCAATTGTACCAGCCTCCACCACATCCTCTGGCAGCTCATTCCATACATGTATCACCCTCTGCGTGAAAATGTTGCCCCTTAGGCCTCTTTTATATCTTTCCCTTCTCACCCTAAACCTATGCCCTCTAGTTCTGGACTGCCTGACCCCAGGGAAAAGACTTTGTCTATTTATCCTATCCATGCCCCTCATATTTTTGTAAATCTCTATAAGGTCACCCCTCAGCCTCCGACGCTCCAACTCTGAACAATAAAGGAAAGCATACCAAACGCCTTCTTCACTATCCTATCTACCTGCGACTCGACTTTCAAGGAGCTACGAACCTGCACTCCAAGGTCTCTTTGTTCAGCAACACTCCCTAGGACCTTACCATTAAGTGTACAAGTCCTGCTAAGATTTGCTTTCCCAAAATGCATCACCTCGCATTTATCTGAATTAAACTCTTTCTGCCACTTCTCAGCCCATTGGCCCAGATCCTGTTGTTAATCTGAGGTAACCCTCTTCGTTGTCCACTACACCTCCAATTTTGGTGTCATCTGCAAACTTACTAACCGTACCTCTTATGCTCGCATCCAAATCATTTATGTAAATAACAAAAAGTAGAGGGCCCAGCAGCGATCCTTGTGGCACTCCAGTGGTCCCAGGCCTCCAGTCTGAAAAACAACCCTCCACCACCACCCTCTGTCTTCTACCTTTGAGCCAATTCTGTATCCAAATGGCTAGTTCTCCCTGTATTCCATGAGATCTAACCTTACTAATCAGACTCCCATGGGGAACCTTGTCAAACGCCTTACTGAAGTCCATATATATCACATCTACTGTTCTGCCCTCATCAATTTTCTTATTTCTTCAAAAAACTCAATCAAGTTTGAGAGACATGATTTCCCACTCACAAAGCCATGTTAACTATCCTGAATCAGTCCTTGCCTTTCCAAATACATATACATAAACATCCTGTTTCTAATTAGTGTTGAAGGCAGAACTGTAGTCAATAAGAAAGAGCCTGATATAGGTATCCTTGTTGTTGGTGTTCCAGGGATGAGTATAGGACCAAGGTGATGGCATCTGCTGGGGACATGTTGCACCGGTACACAGATTGCAAAGGATCAAGGTGGTTTGGGAGGCTGGGACATGAGCCATGATTAACCTGTTTAAGTACTTCATAATTATAGAGGTCAGAGCCAATGGGTGGTAGTCATTGAGGCATGGTGCAAGATTCTTCTTTGCCACCAGGATGATAGTGGTCTTCTTGAAGCAGGTGGGGACTTCAGCTTGTAGTAAGGGGAGGTTAAAGATGTCTGTGAATACTCCCACCATCTGGTCTGTACGTGATCGGAGTGTATGGCCAGGAACTCAATCCAGATCAGTCACTGTCCATGGGTTCACTCTCAAGAAGGCCGATTAAACACCTGTGGTGGAGACTGAGTACAGGTGACATTGATTCACTGACCTTCTGCTCAAAGAGAGCGGAGAATGCATGGAGTTCGTCAAGCATGGACATACTGTTGCCCGTGATTCTGTTCGAATTCACTTTGTGGCAACGATTACAGGACATAACGAGCTAGAAACAGGTATCCATGTGGGTCATCTGAGTCTTAAGCTTAGTTTGGTATTACCTCGTGGTGTCTCTGATGGCCTTATGAAGGTCATACCTGGATTTCCTGTATAGGAAAACTTTAACTGACTTGTACATCTCAGACCTGGACTTCTGCCAGGAGTGGTTCTCCTAGTTCCTCCGTACCAAATATTTGCTATGCATCGAATGCTAGTTTATTTAATCACCATAATTTATGTCTAGCCAATAAGGTCCTACTTCCTGCCAAATCATTTAACTTATTTCTAATTTGTCAGCAAATGACAAAAAGCTTGCATTCCAAATTTTAATTTCACTGGTGACAGGGGTACAGCTACGTCAAATGGACTGCAGCGGTTCAAGGCAGTAGCTCACCACTGCCTTCTCAAGGGCAACTCGGGATGATCAATAAATGCTAGCCCAGCCGATGAAGTCCATTTTTTCCTTGAATGGAATAAAAAATACAGCAAGTGGTTAGGAAGAAAATTTAAATTGTCATTTATTGCAAGAGGGGTGAGATATAAAGTAGGGATGCTTTACTACCATTATACATGTAATTGGTAAGCCCAGATTTGGAGTACGTTGTGCAATTTGGTCTTATTTATGAGCGAGCATAATTGCATAGCAGCAATTGAGAGAGCATTAGCTTCACTGAAGAAGGGTTTATCTTATGAAGAAAGGCTAGTTGGTTCTCTATCCATTTGAGTCTAAGAGGAATGAAAGATGATTTTTCCCCTCCTTTGTGAAGGTAGAATGGGGAGACATAGTTCAAAAATAAGGGAACTCTGTTTAGAGAGACGAGGAAAAGCTTTGTTCTGAGGGTCATAGGTTCTTCTCCATGAGGATGGTGAAAATATGGTCACTGAATACATTTGAGGCAAGAGTATCATACCTCACTGAAGTATCATGCTAAAAAAAAATCAACCCCACCAGTGATCTCAAGTTAAAGCTATTATCAAAAAAACCGTCTCCAACGTATCTGTCAAATAAATTGATTCTAACCGCAGGTAAAGAACTATGAACTACTGACATATGAGGGATTTAGAATTTTAACTAGTAAAGTCATGAAATCTCCCTCCCATACATATAAAAAGACACAGACAATAAAACATTGGTGTTATAGGTGGAGGAAAAAAAAAGATGGGGAAGAATGTGAGAATGGGCGGCACGGTAGCACAGTGGTTAGCACTGCTGCTTCACAGCGCCAGAGACCCGGGTTCAATTCTCGCCTCAGGCGACTCTGTGTGGAGTTTGCACATTCTCCCCGTGTCTGCGTGGGTTTCCTCCGGGTGCTCCGGTTTCCTCCCACAATCCAAAAATGTGCAGGGGTTAGGTGAATTGGCCATGCTAAATTGCCCGTAGTGTTAGGTGAAGGGGTAAATGTAGGAGAATGGGTTTGGGTGGGTTACGCTTCGGCGGGTCGGTGTGGACTTGTTGGGCCGAAGGGCCTGTTTCCACACTGTAAGTAATCTAATCTAATCTAATCTAATCTAATCAATGCAGACCTGGATTAGTAAATTTGCAACTCAATAGTTTAATACCAAGGGGTTACTGGGTAATCCAAGATGGAGGATCCAAGATTTTAACTTGCCTAAACATAGACAGAGACTGCCATAGTGTTAAAGGTTTAGATGGAGAGGAATTTATTAGCTGTGTACAACAAAACTTTCTGATTCAGTATGTGGATGTACCTACTAGAGAAGGTGCAAAACTTGACCGACTCTTGGGAAATAAGGCAGGGCAAGTGACTGAAGTGTCAATGGGGGAGCACGTTAGGGCCAGCGAGCATAATTCTATTAGTTTCAAAATAGTGATGGAAAAGGATAGAGCAGATCTAAAAGTCGAAGTGTTAAATTGGAGGAAGGCCAATTTTGATGGTATTAGGCAAGAACTTTGAAAAGTTGATTGGGGGCAGATGTTTGAAGCTAAAGGGATGGCTGGAAAATGGGAAGCCTTCAAAAAATGAGAATGAGAATCCAGAGACAATTTGTTCCTGTTCGGGTGAAAGGCAAGGCTGGTAGGTGCAGGGAATGCTGGATGCCTAGAAAAATTGAGGCTTTGGTCAAAAAAAAGGAGGAAGCATATGTCAGATAAAGACAGCAGAGATTGAGTGAATCCTTAGAGAATAAAGGCAGAATGAGTATCCTTAACAGGGAAATCAGGACAAAAGGGGACATGAAATAGCTTTGGCAAATAGGATTAGAAGAATCCAAAAAAGGGATTTTATAGATTTATTAAGGACAAAAGGGTAACAATGGAGAGAATAGGGCACCTCAATGATAAGCATAGCAGCCTGTGTGTGAAACCCAGGAGATAGGGGAGATATTAAACAAGTATTTTGCATCAGTGTAACTGTGGAGAAGGACATGGAAGATATAGAATATGGGTAAGTAGATGGTGATGTCTTGGAAAATTTCCAATGTTACAGAGGTGGTGGTACTGGATGTCTTGAAACACAAAAGTGGATAAATCTCCAGAAATATGTGGCAAGTGATTGCTGGGCCCCTTGCTGAGATATTTGGATCAACCACAGCCACAGGCAAGGTGCCGGAAGACTGGACGTTGGCTAACGAGGTGCCACTTTAAGAAGGGTGGTAAGGACAAGTCAGGGAACTACAGACCGGTGAGCTTGACAGTGGTGGTGGGCCAGTTGTTGGAGGGAATCCTGAGGGTCAGGATTTGCATGTATTTGGAAAGGCAAGGACTGATTAAGGATAGTCAGCATGGCTTTATGCGTGGGAAATCACGTCTTATTGTTACTTCTTGAATCCTCTCTGACTTGATTGAGTTTTTTTGGTGAGGACAGAGAGGTAGATGTGATCTGTATGGACTTCAGTAAGGTGTTCACCAAGGTTCTTGGTAGACTGGTTAGCAAGGTTATATCACGTGGGATACAGAGAGAACCAGCCATTTTCTATTAAGTCTACTCCCTGTTCAGGAGACTAGCAGCAGCACAGCACGCGCGAGCCCTCGCCCGCTCCCAACACTGCTTCCTCGCCCGCTGCCCCAAAACACCGTCTAACACTGTCCCAGCCTGTCCCCACCC
>NC_057716.1:19142308-19183907 GCF_004010195.1 Chiloscyllium plagiosum | reverse complement strand
CCCCCGTGACTTCCGTCCACCCCCACCCCCTCTCCAGGGCAGCTGGACTGGACACCACCAAGACTGCTGCTGCTATTGCCTTTTGGTGAGTCTCCAAATAGCGCACACAGAAAGACAAATTTTTGACAGGTTCCACCTTTGCCCTGTACGGGACAATGTTAGAGAGATTATTTGGGGAAGGGGGGGTTTAGGGTACGCGTCTGTGTAGAACTCCAGGGAAAGTGCTGAGGAGGGGGAGAGAGAGAAGGTGGAAGGTCAGTCCTTTAGAGACAGTGCCTGCGCTCTCATCAGTCCAGGACTATTCTCGGCAGCACTTTTAAATCAGTGTAAACAAAAGACACGATCAGTGTTGGACACACATCTTTGATGTAATGTTTCTGTTGGGACCTCGAGATCTCCCTCGGATAATCAGATTTTTGGATAATTGGTATTCGGATAATTGAGGTTCCCCTGTAGTTAGTACGTTTGCAGAGGACACCAAAATTGGAGGTGTAGTAGACAGAGAAAAAGGTTACCTCGAGTACAACAGGATCTTGGCAGATGGAGTTCAATTTAGATAAATGTGAGGTGCTGCATTTTGGGAAGGCAAATCAGAGTAGGACTTATACACTTAATGGTACGGTCCTAGGAAGTGTTGCTGAATGAAGCATCCTTGGAGTTGCTTGAAAGTGGAGTCACCGGTAGATAGGATAGTGAAGGTGGTTGGTATGCTTTCCTTTACTGGTCAGAGCATTGAATATAGGAGTTGGGAGGTCTTGCTGCAGCTGTACAGATTAGATTAGATTACATTACATTACAGTGAACAAACAGGCCCTTCGGCCCAACAAGTCCACACCGACCCGCCGAAGCGAAACCCACCCATACCCCTACATTTACCCCTTACCTAACACTACGGGCAATTTAGTATGGCCAATTCACCTGACCCTGCACATCTTTGGACTGCGGGAGGAAACCGGAGGTCTGGTTTCTGTGCTGTACATCGCTATGACTCTAAGTTCAATAGCTTCAGTCTATAGGGTTCACAGAGATGATCCTTTTGTTTGCCAGAATTTTCTGTTCTTCAATCCCTCTTCTCCAGGTTCTTCTTCAGTGGAGGCACAAGCACTGGGTATACTAACAGCAACATCTCTTAGTTACTAGTTAGAGGCAACAGATTACTAGGGAGGGAAATAAACTGATTTTCTTCAGGCTTTAGGGAAAGATAGTCACAACCCATAAACCAACCAGAAATCTGTTGCCAGGTTTAATTAGTGATCAGCAATAAATGCTGGCACAGCCTGCAAAGCAAGTCTCCTGAATGAATTTTTTAAAAAAGTGACACATTTTTGATTAGTATCTGCAGCTCTTGAGTGGGTATATGTTCAACATGCTTTAAACAAACTTGTTCTGCCTTTATTAGGATTCAATTTTTAGCTCCTTCAATTCTTCTACTCATATAATACAGGGTAGTAAGACAGCACCTGTAGTGCCACGAATGCTGGAATTTTCTGATGCTGTTATGCTTACATTTGAGTGTGAATAGGATCCTGGATGTCAACTGCTTTATACATGTCCACGCCCTCATTAGGAATTCAATTATTTTGAAACGGGGTAATGGGTACGATGAAAAACAAAATTGGACAAAAGAAAAAGAAGGGTTTTACCCAAAACGTCTTTTTACCTGCTCCTCGGATGCTGCCTGATCTTTTCCAGCACCACACACAACAATAAAAAAGGTTAGTTTACCTGGCAAACTGGAAGAACTAGACCCAGATTTCATACTGGCACTGGACAGGGATGACCATTCATATGCTGCTTCAGCTCGTTTCACAGCATCCTGGTAGTTGTCATATAGTTGTTTCCCGTACTGGTTAACAAAGATAAAAACGGGATTATTTGATTATCATTTCTATATATTTTGAGAAGAAATAAAGACCATTATAACAGTGGTAACTCACATAATTTTAAGCGAAAATGATCACTGAAATTGTTTGGGATATGTTGCACTTCCTTTAGGTAAGCAAAGATTCACTGGGATGAGTTTATTGTTCAGTGAAGAAAGATTGTGTAAGACTATGCTGATACTCCCTGAAGCTTAGAAGAATGAGAGGTGTCCTTATTGAAACACATTGCTCCTAAGGACTTATGGAGGGTAAATCTGGAGAGAAAGGTTTCCTCTAGCTGAAGCTGCTGGAAGAAAATCAGTCTCAATTGACAGGCCACAGTCTACTCCTGCTCCTATTTCTTACGTAATAAAAGGATTAGTTATTTAGGCCAGAGAGGAGGAAAAACAGTTCAAACTAAAGCTGAATCTTTGGAATTCTCTACCCCAGAAATCTATAAATTTGGAAACACTCAGTACATCCAATATAGTATTCAAAAATCTATTGATATTCAAAGGATCTGGATGTAGGTTTGCTCGCTGAGCTGGAAGGTTCATTTTTAGATGTTTCATCACTATACTAGGTAACCTCTTTAGTGAGCCTCCAGACGAAGCACTTCTGATGTTTCCTGCTTTCTATTTATATGTTTGGGGTCCAAGTTTCCACCACCGAGAAAAAGAACAGGAAATGACATCACCAATCCAAAGAAACCCAAGACATCCAGAACCTCAACTAGAGCTACAAATCTTCTCAAAACTCACTAATATTCAAAAGATATCAGGAAAAATGAATACACTTATTTGGCAGTACTGAACTTGCATATTGCTGATAAAAGACAGTTTGTTGAAGTTACTGGATTTGCATTCATCAGAACAATTTTCAGGAATACCAATTCAGGGGGGAGAAAGCAGAATTTATATTGCACAAGACAAAAGAGTTGACTGATTGGCAAGTGGACTCCAGTTGGTAAAGGTGTTGCCATGAGTAACACCACTTAACGATGTTTGATGGTTAACAGCTAGGCTTTGTTTAAATTTTAAACCACACAAGTTGACTGATTGCTCAAGTCTTACCTAAGAAATGCAACAGCAAATGGGTGTCACCCATTTTATTGAGTTGAAACAAGAGCAGTCATATTCAGGTTATTACTGTCTAAAAGAACAAAGCCCTTTGCATTATAAATATGCTTCTAATACACACAAGTGACCACCCTGAAAATTGACTGGCATTCCTAAACTGTTTGCCAGTATATTTCTTCATGCACTCTGGATTATCCAACAATTGTCTAATTTCAGAATCACATCTAATGTTGGACATGCTGATGTGCTTTTTGCAAGTGCGGTCTAGGTAGATATGGGGAGTATCTTTTTTGTTGCAAACAGACAAAGGGAAATGCTGTTTGATATGATCTGCCACATTGGGGTGTATGGCCTACATACTTGACATCTCACCAGCATTTACCACGTTAATCATTTGTGTGATAGAATATCTTTTGGCTTGTTGGTAGGACCCCGTTTGTGGGGAGCACAACTCATGTTGCTGCTATACTGTGGCAGCATGAAACAACTAGATTCACTTACTGCTCAAATATTTCAGATACATTAATCAGGAAGGATAAGGTGAGATGACTGCGTACTTTTCAGGACCAGGAGTGAGGGCTTTTTTGCATTCATGATCTTGCATAATATACAGCAAGAAACTATCTGACCAGGGCAGCCTTTATACTAAATGGTTTTGATACACTGTTGTTAAGCATCAAGTTGGTAAGATGTACAAATGACTTGGGCCCTATTTACCAGGTTACCTAACAGACCAATCCTATAGCATATGGGCCTATTTAATCCTAATGTATATACTGACCATTGTAGATAGGTTTGCTGTAGTGAATAGTAGACAACTCCTTCTTAGCTAGGCCATTGAGGAAAGGGAGCTTATTTAAAGTGAATACACTCTGGGAAAAATTCCACTGAAGACAATTCTCAATGTACCAAATATTCGACTGCACAGAATGCTAGGATCAGGGAGTTAAAAGGGGACGTGGCCCAAGTGCTTTTGAAACAAAAGAGTGAGATGTGAAACAATACATTAGCAATGGAAGTTCTTGAAGCGGAATATGGCTCTGGTGCAGAATAGAAACATTCCATAATGGAGAAAGAATGACAAATTTCGTGTTTCAAATACAATAGAGATATATGTAAATAAAAAGTGAAACAATTGGAAAAAAGAAAGAAGGGGCCAAGATAGTGTATGCAAAAAGATTACCAGGTAGCATAACAGGGCATATTACTGTCTTAATGGACAAGTAGTTCAAGGTTGAGGGGGGTGGGGAGACTTCTTGTACTGATGGAAGGCATTGCTAAGGCAATAATAAATATGTACTTTGCATCTGGCTTCAGATAAGAGGACAGTACCACAGTGTGCAATATTCAAATAAGTTAACTCATCTCATTCAGTTGGGATGTATCCTAACTTTGTAAGGAAAATAAACTTAGTTGTGCTGTTCACATTATGCACATAAACTTTTAAAAAGGGTTTGTTAACACCTAAACATAAACTGGTTACAAAATTGAACCCAAACGGTTAAAGGGGAAGTGGCAGCCTGAATACAAACCTACCAAGAGACGGAAGATAGGATTGGCCAACAGTTATTTTTCATACTTGAAAATTTGTGCGAAGATTTGTAGCTTCTTTTGTGTGTGTTGGAAAGACAACGGAATGGGGACATGCCACAACCCAAAGGACTAGCCACTTTACCATACATCAAGGACATTTCTGAACTGACAACCAGACTACTACGACCACTAGGACTCATAACAGCACACAAACCAACAGCCACTCTCAGACAACAACTCACCAGGACAAAGGACCCGATACCCAGCATGAGCAAAACCAACGTTGTATACAAAATTCCATGCAAGGACTGCACAAAACACTACATAGGACAAACAGGAAGACAGCTAACGATCCGTATCCATGAACACCAACTAGCCACGAAACGACACAACCAGCTATCCTTAGTAGCCACACACGCAGATGACAAGCAACAGGAATTTGACTGGGACAACACTACTATTATAGGACAAGTCAAACAGAGAACAGCCAGGGAATTCCCAGAGGCATGGCACTCAACCACTGATTCAAATCAACAAGCACATCGACCTGGACCCAATATACCAGCCTCTGCAGCGGACAGCTGGAACTGACAGCCAGAAGCGGCAGATTCAAACCACTATAAATGCCAGAGGAAAGATCACAGAAGCGCCTCATAGGAGGCTCCCAAGCACTGAGGATGTCACCTAGACAGGGGACGAAACGTCTGCAACACAAATTCCCAGCTCGGCGAACGGAACCACAACATTTTTCATACTTGCAGGGTATATAGTGGTGTGTCTGATGTTTGTATAGAGCAACTCTTTCTTTATATGTTATTCACCTGTACATGAAGGCACAATTTCAAAGTTTTCAATTGACACAAGATATGAAAATGTAGTGAAGTGAGGACGATGATAGAAGGCTTTAGAACATAGGCTGGTGAAGCAGACAAACACGTGACATTTCACTTTTAACACAGCTGTTTATAGTGATCTATTTTGCAAGAAGTAGTAATATCAAATAAATGGTACAATTTTAAAAGAGGTACTGAACCAGGGAGACCCAGGGATTCTCAATATATTGAAGGCTATGGGGAGAAAAATAGGAATTAATTGGACAGCTCTTACTTTTTTGCTGTACATTTAAAGCCTAATAAAGACAGTGCTCACAGAACATAGAACATGACAGCGCACTACAGGCCCTTTGACCCTCTACGTTGCGCCGATCTGTGAAACCAATCTAAGCTCATCTAACCTACACTATTCCATTATCATCCATATGTTTATCTAATGACCATTTAAATGCCCTTAAAAGTTGGCGAGTCTACTACTGTTGCCCTTACTACTCTGAGTAAAGAACCTACCGCTGACATCTGTTCTTTATTTATCACCCCTTAATTTAAAGCTATCTCACCTCATATGAGCCATCACCATCTGAGGAAAAAGGCTCTCACTGTTCACCCTATCTAACCCTCTGAACATCTGGTATGCATCTATTAAGTCACCTCTCACCCTTCTTCTCTCTAATGAAAACAGCCTCAAGTCCTTCAGCTTTTCCTCATAAGATCTTCCCTCCATACCAGGCAACATCTTGCTAAATGTCCTCTGCACACTTTCAAATGCTTCCACATCCTTTCTATAATGTGGTGACCAGAACTATACACAATACTCCAAATGCGGCTGCACCAGAGTTTTGTACAGCTGCAACATGACCTTGTGGCTCCGAAACTCAATCCCTCTACCAATAATACCTAACACACTGTATGTCTTCTTAACAACCCTACTAGCTGGGTGGCAACTTTCAGGGATTAATGCACCTGGACGTTGAAATCTTTCTGCTCATCCACACTACCAAGAATCTTACCATTAGCCCAGTACTCTCTATTCCTGTTATTCCTTCCAAAGTGAATCACCTCACACTTTTTAGATTAGATTAGATTAGATTAGATGAGATGAGATTAGATTACCTACAGTATGGAAACAGGCCCTAGCCCAGTACTCTCTATTCCTGTTATTCCTTCCAAAGTGAATCACCTCACACTTTTTAGATTAGATTAGATTAGATTAGATTAGATTAGATGAGATTAGATTACCTACAGTATGGAAACAGGCCCTTCAGCCCAACAAGTCCATACCGATCCTCCGAAGAGCAACCCACCCAGACACATTCCTCATCTGTACCTCTGACTATTGCACCTAACACTATGGGCAATTTAGCATGGCCAATTCACCTAACCTGCACATCTTGGGACTGTGGGAGGAAAGCGGAGCACCCAGAGGAAATCCATGCAGACACAGGGAGAATGTGCAAACTCCACACAGACGGACAGTCGCCAGAGGCTGGAATCGAACCCTGGCGTTGTGAGGCAGCAGTGCTTTTCTGCATTAAACTCAATTTGCCACCTCTCAGCCCAACTCTGCAGCTTACCTAGGTCCTTCCGTAACATCCTTCCGCGCTGTCCACAATCCCATCGACCTTAGTGTCATCCACAAATTTACTAACCCATCTTCCTCCGCCTCATCCAGGTAATTTATAAAAATGACCAACAGCACTGGCACCAAAACAGATCCTTGTGGTACACCACTAGTAACTGAACTTCAGGATGAACATTTCCCAGTAAACACCACCATCTCTGTCTTCTTACAACTAGCCAATTTCTGATTCAAACCACTAAATCATTCTCAATCCCATGCCTCCGTATTTTCTGGAATAGCCTACCATGGGGAACCTTATCAAACACCTTACCGAAATCCATATACACTATATCAATGCCTTACCCTCATCCACCTGTTTGGTCACCTTCTCAAAGAACTCATTAAAGTTTGTGAGACATAACTTACCCTTCACAAAACTGTGTTGACTATCCCTAATCAAATTATTTCTTTCTAGATGATTACAAATACTATCTCTTATAATCCTTTCCAACGCTTCACTCACAACTGAAGGAAGGCTCAATGGTCTATAATTACCAGGTTGTCTCTACTCCCCTTCTTGATCAAGAAGACAACATTTGCTATTCTCCAGTCTTCTGGCACGATTCCTGTCGACAATGATGACGTAAAGATCAAAGCCAAAGACTCTGCAATCTCCTCCCTACCTTACCAGATGATCCAAGGATAAATCCCATCCGGCCCAGGAGATTTATCTACTTTCACACTTTCCAGAATTGCTAACACCCCCTCCTTATGAACCTCAATCCCATTTAGTCCAGTAGCCTGTCCAACAAAATTTGTCTTTTTCATGTGTGAATACGGATGAAAAATATTCATAGTGCCTCTTTTATCTCCTTGGACTCCATGCACAACTTCCCACTACTCTCATTAATTGGCCCTAATCTTACTCTAGCCATTCTTTTATACCTAGGCGGAAGCAGGTATTGCAGATGTTGTAGATTAGGGTCAAGATTAGAGTGGTGCTAGAAAAGCAGAGCAGGTCAGACAGCATCCGAAGAGCAGGAAAATCGACGTTGCAGGCAACAGCCCTTCATCAGGAGGTGTCCAGGGGGGTGGGAAATAAGGAAACTGGTGAAGTCCACATTGATGCCATGAGGTTGAAGGGTCCGAAACGGGAGATAAGACGTTCTTCAACCAGGTGTCGGGTGGTGAGGGACTGGCGAGGGAAGAGGCCCAAGACATTTATGTCTTCAGAAGAGTGGGAGGGGGAGTTCGGCTATGGGATGATGGGGTTGATTGGTACGGATGACCCAGAGATGTTCTCTGAAGTGCTCTGCAGGTAAGCGTCCAGTCTTCCCAATGTAGAGGGGACCGCATCAGGAGCGACGGATACAGTAAATGACATATGTGGAAGTACAGGTGAAACTCTGATGGATATGGAAGGCTCTTTTGGGGCCTTAGACAGAGGTGGTGGTGGGGGGGGCACAGGTTTTTACAATTCCTGCAATGGCAGCAGGTGAAGGCGAGTTGTTGGTGGGGGGTGGACCTGACTAGTCACGGAGGGAAGGGTCTTTGCGGAAAGTGGATAGGTGTGGGGAGGGTAATATATCCCTGGTGATGAGGTGAATTTGTAGATGGCGGAAATGTCGGCCGATGACGTGATTTGTGTGGAGTTTGGCTGGGTGGAAGGTGAGGGTCAGGGGGGTCCTGTCCTTGTTGCGGTTGGAGGGGTGGGGTTTGAGGGCAGAGGTGCGGAACGTGGATGAGATGCGTTGGAAGGCATCTTCAATCACATGGGAGGGGAAATTTTGGTCTTTAAAGGAGGAGGTCACCTGGTGTATTCTGTGGTGGAACTGGTCCTCCTGACATTCTTTTATTCCTGACATACCAATAGAAAGCTTTAGGGTTTTCCTTGATCTTATCTGCCAAAGACTTCTTATGTCCCCTCTGGCTCTTCTTAGTTCTCTCTTTAGGTCCTTCCTGGCTAACTTGTAACTCTCAAGTGCCCTGAGTCTTCACGTCTCATCTTTACATAAGCCTCCTTTTTCCTCTTGAGAAGGAATTCAACTTTTATAAACCATAATTGCCTTGCTTGACCACTTCCTCTCTGCCTGACAGGTACATAATTATCAAGGACACACAGTAGCTGTTCCTTGAACAAGCTCCATATTTCAAGTGTGCCCATGCCCTGCAGTTTCTTTCCCCATCCTCCACATCCTAAATCTTGCCTAATCACATCATAATCGCCTATTCCCCCAGTGATAACTCTTGCACTGCGTTATATACCTCTCTTTCCATTGCTAAACTAAACTTAACCGAATTGTGGTCACTATCATCAAAGTGCTCACCCACCTTCAAATCTAACAACTGGCCTGGTTCATTACTCAGTACCAAATCCAATGTGGCCTCACCACATACTGTGTCAGGAAACCTCCTGCACACACTGGACAAAAACTGACCCTTTTAAAGTACTTGAGCTATAGTGTTTCCAGTCAATATTTGGAAAGTTAAAGACCCCATAAAAACTATCCTGTTACTTTCGCTCCCATCCAGAATCATCTATGCAATCCTTTTCTCTATTTCTCTGGAACTATTCGGAGAACTATAGAAAACTCCCAACAGGATGATCTCTCTTTTCCTGTTTCTAACTTCAGTAGACGAGTCCTCATCAAACATCCTTTCTGCCACAGTAATACAGCCCTTGATGAACAATGCCACACCGCTCCCCCCCACCACCTCTGTTTTAACACCTTCCCTGTTCTTACTGAAAAATCTAAACGCTAGAACCTGCAATCATTCCTGTCCCTGCTCTATTGATGTCTCCAAAATGGCCACAACATCGAAGTCCCAGGTACCAACCCATGCTGCAAGTTCACCCATCTTATTCCGGATGCTCCTGACGTTGAAGTAGACACACTTCAAACCACCTTCCCGCCTGCCGGTACACTCTTGCAATCTTAAAACCTTATTCATGACCTCACTCCTCTCAACCTCCTGTACATTGGAGCTACAATTCAGTTTCCCATCCCCCAGCTAAATTAACTCAGGAAAAGACCATTTTCCCACATAGTTGAGATTAACACCATTCACCAGTTTTCTGAGGGAAAGCACACAATGCTGACTGATTAAACTTATCGCTATACCCAATGATAAAGCATGGCCTCTATCAACAAGGATTGATTACCTTGGCAATGCGAATGCCATTCACCCACTGATGAAGAGTTCTGACATCATCACAGCAGAGATATTTGATGTACTGAGATTTCTTCTGGATCTGAGGGTGCTGCAGGAATAAAAACAAATAGGAAAATATTATTTGTCAAAGGTTGGCATCTATGTACAAAAAACTCCCCCTAATAAAAATCAGTGTGGTCAGGCTGGAAATGGGAACATACAACTCTGAATTAGCAAATGCTTCTCATGGTAAATTTGACTATAGATGTTTATTCATAGAGTTATAGAGATGTACAGACACTTTAGTCCAACATATCCATTCTGAATAGATATCCTAATGTAATCTCGTTCCATTTGCCAGCATTTGGCCCATATTCCTCTAAACCCTTCCTATTCATATACCCATCTAGATGCCTTTTAAATGCTGTAATTGTAGTTGTCATTATACCTGCCTCCATCACTTCCTCTGGCAGTTCATTCCACACATGCACCACACTCTGCGTGAAAAAATTGCACCCTTTGGTCCCTTTTAAGATTAGATACCCTACAGTTTGGAAACAGGCCCTTTGGCCCAACAAGTCCACACTGAACCTCTGAAGGGTAACCCACCCAGACCCATTCCCCTACCCTAGATTTACCCGTGACTAATGCACCTAACACTATGGGCAATTTAGCATGGCCAATTCATCTGACTTGCACATCTTTGGATTGTGGGAGGAAACCGGAGTAAACCCATACAGACATGGGGAGAATGTGCAAACTCCACACAGACAGTCACCCAAGGCTGGAATCGAACCTGGGTCCGTGGTGCTGTGAGGCAGCAGTGCTAACTGCTGAGCCATCATGCCGCTGTTAAGTCTTTCCCCTCTCACGTGAAACTTATTTCCTTTAGTTTTGAAATCCCCTACCCTGGGGAAAAGACTGAGACTATTCACCCTATCTATGCCCCTCATGGTTTTTTATAAAAATTCTCCCTCACCCTCCACATATTTTCCAGCCTATTCAGTCTCTCCCTATAGCTCAAACACTCCAACCCTGGTAACATTGTTGTTAAGTCTTTTCTGAACCCTTTCAAGTTTCACAACATCCTTCCTATAGAGGAGACCAGAACTGAGTGCAGTACTCCAATAGTGGCCTAACCAATGTCCTGTACAGAAGCACAAAATATAATGTCAGCAAGCAACTCCTGCCTGTGCTTTCATTCCTTTCTTTACATTTGTTTCATACATTGTGTCAACATTGCCCATTTTAAATTCCTACGAGACAGATTTTGAAGGATGGAAGACAGGAAACCAGCCAAGAAGGTGGTGGAAAAGTTGAGTCTAGAAGTAAAAGACATGATTAAAAGTTTCACCAGCAAACTGACAGTGGCAGGGATAGGGATAGGCAATATTTTATGGGTGCAAGTGAGCAGCATGTGGTAATGAAGAATATATGGCATATCTTCTCAAAGTCAAATGGATACCAAGATTGTAAAGAGTTTGCTTCAGCATGAGATAATGTCCAGTGTTAGTGATGGACTTTGTTTACCAAAATTTTCCCAATACTTAATATTGGATGTGCAACAATTACCTTAACTAAGTATCAGTTTAGTCGCATGACAGGGAGTCAAAACAGGTGGTGGTGGTGGTGGTGAGTTAGAGCATGACATTGATAACTCACATGATTAATCAGATATTGTGCACTTGGACGATGCCACCGAGAGGCAGAACGTAGATGAGGAGGAGGGGACAGAGAATCTATCCTTGGAGGTCACCAGAAATGACAGCAAGTGAGCTGCATGCAAAGGTACTGTAAGAAATTCCCTGTATATGACTGGACAATATTGTAAGGATCAGTACTATGCTTTCAGCTTTTTAAAAATTATTCATTTACAGGGTAATGGTGTTCTTGGCCAGACATGCACTTTTGTTTTGTTTTGAATGTATATGTATTGAGATAGAGTATTTGCCCATTTCTTAAATTTTTCTTAATGCAGAGTCAATTACACTGAATAAAGTGAAGGTGACCTGCCTTTTTGAATCACCTTTGGGTGCAGATACCCCTACAGTACTGTTAGGAAAGGAGTTCCAGGATCATTAACTCAGTGACAGTGGAGGTGCAACGAGACAGTTTCCAGTCAGGATGGTGTGTGGCCTGGAGGGGATATTGCAGATGGTGGTATTTCCATGCATCTGCTGTCCTTGCTCTTGAGGTGATGGAGTCACAAGATTGAAAGGTGCTATCTAAAGAATCTTGGTGAGTTCTTGCAATACATCTTGCAGGTGGTACAGAACAATAATGTGCACTGGTGATTAAGGGAATGAACATTGAAGATGGACAGATGGCCAAAGGGTCTTTCTCCATGCTGTAAAAACTTTATGACTCTAACATTAAGAAAAACTTTAAGAAATGGGCCAATACTCTATCTCAATACATGTACATTCAAAACAAACCAAAAATGCAAAGCATAAATATAAATTAATAAGTACGATCTGGTAACCTTTACTGAAGCATGTTTGCAGACCAGAATCTTGAAGGGTACAGGAAAATTAGGAAGCATGGGAAATTAGGAAAATTCCCACGTTTTAATAAAGCATCATTACACGGTTACAAGGTCTGGGTTTATTGTTTTCATTTCTAGTGCTGAGATTTAACACAAAGTGGTCCAGGTAGAATCACAGAATCCCTATGGTGTGGAATCAGGTCTGCACTGATTCTCCGAAGACCCAACCTAGATCCTCACCCTGTCCCCATAACCCCGTATTTACCATCGCTAATCCCTGGGCACTATAGGGCAATTTAGCATTGGCCAATTCATTTAACCTGCACATCTTTGGACTGTGGGAGGAAACCAAGCACCTGATGGAAACTCACGTAGACAGGGGGAGAATATACAAACTCCACACAGACACAGTCACCTGAGGGTGGAATTGAACTTGGATCATTGGCGCTGAGGTAGCAATTCTAACCACTGAGCCCCTCGTTTTTTCTCTCTCTCCCTACTGTTTCACTTAGACCGTGTAGTGATTAAATATAACTGAATGCCTTACTAGGCCATTCTACAGGGTATTTGAGAGTCAACCATATAGTTGTAGATCTGGAGTCAAATTTAGGCGAAATGAGATAAACATAGTTGATTTTATTCCCTAAAGGATATTAGTGAACCTAATAAGGTTTTTGCAACAATCAACAAGAGTTTCAAGGTCACCATGAGGTTAGCTTTTAATTGCAGATTTATTGACTGAATTCAAATGTTACCATTTTGCTATGCTGGGATTCGAACCAATGTCACCTAAGCATTTGTTCTGACCTTGAGATTACTAGTCCAATGACATCATCTCTGTGTCACTTTTAAAACTGCTGGATTTTCCCAATTCAGATCATTGGCCTCCTTTTCTCCAAAGATTAATATTGCTTGCCTCACCTAGTAAATTGCACATTGATAGTAGTTGGTGTATAAAGGAAGCATCCCTTTTTATGTCAGACAAATGAGACAGTTTCAGGTTTGAATCCCAGTCTTTGCTGAAGGAAAATGAAATGTCAGCTTGGTTTCCTGCTCCTGATTGTGGATGTGCGCACATAAATGTGAACGCGTGTTCATTATGAAAGTGTTATATACACATCATCCACACCCACAGGATCAATCAACCTCAGAGGGGAGAGCAAATTACTGCAGATGCTGGAATCTGTACTGAAAACAACAAATGCTGGAGATCACAGGGAGTCAGATAGCATCTATGGAGAAGGAGCAAGCTAACGTTTAGAGTCTAGATGACTTTTCATAAGACCTCTAAGTCTAAATAAATGCCTGCCCACAAGTTTAAAAAAAATTTCCACCAGTCAAACTTGCTGCCAAACTACAGCTCCCTTTCAGGAAATGGTATGCAATAAAACAAGGATGGAGTGAATGGGCACATGAAAGGTGTTTATGAAGAAAACCACATCTGATCCACCCATATAAAAAGAGACTCGCGAAGAGTCAGCCATACAGCATAGAAACAAACCCTTCAGTCCAACATGTTCGTGCCGACCAGCCATCCCAATCTGACCTAGTCCCATTAGCCAGCATTTGGCCCATGTCCCTCAAAACTCTTCTTTTTCATATACCCATCCAGATGTCTTTTAAATATTACAATATACCCACCTTCACCACTTCCTCTGGCAGGTTGTTCCATATATACACCATCCTCTGCATGAAATAGTTACTCCTCAGGTTATTTTTAAAGTCATTCCAGTCTCACCTTAAACCTATACCCTCTAGTTTTGGACTCCCCCCCCCCCCCCCCCACTCTAGAAAAAAGGCCTTGGCTATTCATCCTATCCATGCCCCTCATGATTTTATAAATCTCTAAGGTCAGCCCCCAACCTCCAATGCTCCAGGGAAAAGAAAGCCCCAGCCTATTCAGCCTCTTCTTATAACTCAAACACTCCAGACCTTAAGTCTTTTCTGCACCCCCTCAAATTTAACAACATCCTTCCTGTCGAAGGATGACCAGAATTGTACACAGTATTCCAAAAATGGCCTCACTAATATCCTGTACAATCTCAACATGATGTCCCAATTCCTTCAATCTATTTTCTGATCAATGAAGGCAAGCATGCCAAATGCCTTCTTCACTACCCTGTCTACCGGTGACTCAATTTTCAAGGAACTGCGTCCTTCAATCTCTCTGTTTGGCAACACACACAGGGCCTAACATTAACTATATTAGTCTTGCCCTGGTTTGCTTTATCAAAATGCAACACCTCACATTTATTTAAACTCCATCTGCCACTCCTCTAATCAAGGTCCCATTGTACTCAGATAATCATCTTCACTGTCAACTACACCATCTATTTTAATGTCATCTGCAAACTTACTAACCGTACATCCTATAATTCACATCCAAATAATTTATAATGATAAATGACAAAAAGCAGTGTACAACACTGATTCTTGTGACATACCACTGGTCAGTTAATTCAAATTTTCTGACATCTCGCTCTGTAGTGTTAAATGAACAGGTTTTACTGCTATCTCACCCCTTTCGAGGTAACTATTCTGCACAATCACTAGTGTTGTGTCCTGATCTTGACAGTCTTGAGGCAAAAAAGGCTACTGGTTCATGTAATAACAGTTCAGCCAGATGTGAACTAGTTTTCCCACAGTTGATCCAAAAATTCTAAGCAGCAAAAAATATGTTTTTACTCTAAGGAAGGATTTAAACTTGACTCTCGATTTATCCTCCAAAATGCATGAAATTCTTCTGTAGCTCTGGGAGCATTTGGAAAGAGTGAAATAAGTAAGTAATTAATATAACCCACCGCCATTATGGCCAGTGATTTTTGTATTTGACATATTACTGCCTGACAGTAAGACTTCTCAACAAATTACTTTCCCAGATGACATTGAATAAGGTTCAACTCTTCTTCAGACAAATGGCTTTGACAGCTGACGTGTTAGGTTCACACAAGAAACACAGTAAGACAACTATATATGGAATTAAAGGGAATATGGGCAGAGGAGGCAAAATTGAAGGGTAGGGCTAAAATATTTGCTCTGACTTTAAGGAAGCAGTAAGTGGTATTCTCCAGAGTCTGTGTTAGTGAAATTTCTAATTATTGGATATATAAATGATCAAGACTCAAGAACAATTTTTAAATTTACCTGTATTTCCACGACAAGGGTATAGTGCATTATGAAAGGCAATACATTGGCAGACAAATGGCAGAATTATTTCAATATGGGAAAATACCAGATATTTGGAAATGAAATACATCATAAATGTTATACTTGAGAGATTAATTAGAGAAGCAGAGAGTTTTGTTTAGCAAAATTACATACGTAATTCAAGGACAGCGGAAATGGACAAACACAAACTAATTTCTCCTATTAATGTTTAAGATTTAAAGGAGAAAACAGTAACGGATACAACCTTTGTAACACTTCAATTGGCAAGTATTATGTAGCTAGGGTGCCAGCAATTCTGATACAAGTCCACATGAAGCTGCAGACCAAAACTTAAAGCTAAATTAAGTGTTTTTATATTGTTTTCCAAAACAGAGGCATTGCACATCTTTATATCACTACACTCCAAATGGTCCAACAATAACCAGAAACACATTGAAGCAGAGAAACAGGACCCTGGTTTTAAAGCTAGTCTCCCCATTCTCAGACATTAACATGTAGAAGGGCCTCAATCAACATGAATGTAGAAATAAACTCAAGAAGCTAACAGTCTATTCCACAACATCCTTCTAAACCAAGCACCATTCATACCTTGAGAGCGCAGCAGTAGTCCGTGGGAGCCTTGTATTTACTGCGGTAATCCTGGCCATAATACACATTCACATGGTCTAGCTGAATGAAACAAGCCAGGTCGCGAGAGGTCTGCAAAACAGAATAAGGTCAGGTTAGTTAACCTGCTCTCATCCTGAAAAAAAAAATGACATTTACATTATTTAAACTTAGTTGTAGGCAAGAAGGCACAGTGACACTTGTGTACATATGCAGTCATTTTTAAATGGGTGCAGAGTAATGGAGGCAAAATGCAGCATTAAAAAAAATCAGTTTATTTTACATCCAGTAGCTGCTTCTTTGTCACGATAGCTGATTTCTAACTGTGGAGTTTAACAATAATTTTCCACTCCTTTCTGTGCTTCATTCAGACTTACAAAAAGAATATTTTAATGTCATTTTAGACAAGACCTGAAACCATGTATCCTCACTGACATGCTTCGTATTCAATTGCAAGGGTCTGAACATGTACCCATAGAAGGCTGCATACACTGGATTGCCACCACAGGGTCCTTTCCAAGCAAGATTCTGAAATACAACGGAGATATATCCCCTGGACAATCTCAATTTCTAAATAGTGACTCGAGGTGAGTTTAGTGAGAAGAATGTTTCTTTACTCCCAAGTAATGTGTTGATGTCCATGGAGATCAACAGTTTAAAATTAATTGGAAATTCAAATTAATATGTGAAAGAATGACACAAGATTTCATGTTTTGAGACTTGTATTGTAATAAAACAGTTGAAGCAGTATTGACTAAACACCATTTTTGGAGGCAACTTGTACTTTAGATCACATTGCAGAGCTTTCCCTTTTTTAATACAACTGGAAATATACTTGACAGATATAATCAACATTGTTCTTTAAGCAGGCATTCCTCGAACCAGTGCAAGTGATTTGTAGCTTCCAAGAGATTGCTTAGTTCCTCCCCCCACCGTCCTTTCTTAATGTGGTAATTAGTAGTCTTATAAATGGGAGATTTTCTGAGACTTTTCCTTCTCATTCAAGCTATGCAGATCTGCAACTTGTTTAAATTCCTCGCTAATTTACTTTTCAGATCCAAGCATGAGCTCCCATCTATATTCCTGCATGGTGAATCACAAAAACATGGGATTTCTAGCTGCTTGTTCTTGCAAGCCCTTAGATCTTTCCTCTCTCAAGAATATCTTCATGGCAACAGAATGGAGGCATGGACTTGGTATCCAGGTAGAAATGCAGAATTACTGTACCTGTCACATGATTCATTTAATACAAAAGCACCTTTTAATCCATACCTTTGTCTTGCCCTTCGGGACATAATATATTCCAGAAGCTCTGAGCAGGAAGTAGCGCTTCTTCCAGGATTTCTTGCCATCCTCTTTCAGCCAAAGCAATCCCTCAATCTCTGGAACAGTCACAGAACTTCCACAGAAAAACTCCTGCAACAAAAACACAGAATAGAGTATTTAATTTACAGACTGCAACTGTAAAGTTATTAAGTTAATTGGCCTTAGCTGCTAGAACCAATTAGATCCAGCAGGTAGGAAAAAGCAGATCCTGTAATTTAATGTTTGCTGATTCTGAAAGCAAGGAAGAATAGAAAATACAGATTGCATTTTCTGCAGATATACCTGTTAACTCTGCAACTTGGTGAAGACTAATATAAATTCCAGTAAGCATCTGTTAATAACATGCAGCTAACTTACTTTTTCTGAGTTAAAAATCACAACACCAGGTTATAGTCCAACAGATTTAACTGGAAGCACTAGATTTCGGAGCATTGCTCCTTCATTAGGTGAAAGCTGGTGCTTCCAATTAAACCTGTTGGACTATAACCTGGTATTGTGTGATTTTTAATTTTGTTCACCCCAATCCAATACCAGCAACTCCAAAATCATTATTTTTTTTCCGATCCATTATTTATCATTCTTGGTTTTTATTTCTGCACCACTCCCAGACCAGCAGTTCCGCTGAAGTTAGCCACATGTACCACAGAATTTAAAAGGATGTAAATCAATCTTCCGTAGGATATTTTGCGTGGACAGACCTATCCAGAATTTTCATCTTAAACTTCTGCAGCAGTTTGACTGTCTAACAGCACATCTATTCTATTCCTTGAATTATGCCACCGTAAAACCTGGGAATGTGTTAGGGTGGCTGATTTAAATTGGAAGTACCATCCAAGAAGAATAATTATTTTCCAAAGTTTAAAACAAAGCTACATTTGAGAATCTTATTAGTCAACAGGGCAAACTGCCAAGACAATAGTCATACAAATATTAAAACTTGGAGCTGCTCCAGGATAACCAAACACCCCAATGCTGATAAAACAACTTGACAGGAAGATAAAACTCAATCCTGATTTTTGAAAGACATTTTTAAAATAAAATACACAACCTTTAGATTTAACATTCTTTAAAATACACTTTATTAAAGTTTATATTTTACAATTATTTAAATCAAAATTAAAAGAAAATATAATATAACTTTTCATGGTTTTGCGCATGTCTTAGATGGGAACTTCATATAAAAGCCTCTTTCATCAAACCTTCCCAGGATAACATTTTGCTGCATCTCTGAAGGCTGGCTATTTGATTAAACAGTGTATGCATTGGCACACAGGACTGGGTACTCCATACACAAAATTCATGCTTTCATTTTCATATGTTAACCACATTTGTATTGATAATACTATTCAGCAGATGCAGCAGAAGCCTGTTGATGGTATAACGTGTTAGCTAAATAGAACTTGGGACTCAACAGTTGGTATTAGGATCTGTGGGCTCATCCAGCTCAGTCACCATTCACTGACATCTCACTAGAATTCTGGTGTTAGAAAGGTAGAAAAAGATATAATCTAGTTTGACTTCGTTATGATAACCTGGATGCACAAACAACACCACACTATAATGTTACAGCTCTCATTGATTATTCATTATTTTTATTCTTTTTTTTTAAAATCAATTTTAGTTTGGAGCTGTGAACTCAGAACTTTGAGCTAAAGAGGACCTTTGGGTCATGGCTAACAACAGCTTGTGTTAAAAGAAAAACAGACCAAACAAGCTTTTGTTTGTTTGTGAAGCCAGGCCTAGAAGTTCACTGCAGTTTGGTTCCTGATCAAAAGGTTCTGCAGACGCTTTGTTATGTTCAAACTGATGACTATTAACGAGGTCAGTATATGGGAACTGGTTCCAGCAGACACCAGATTTTGAATGGTAACTGGGACCTTGTGGAGAAGATGGTTGGTTTGCCAGGGAGTAGTCAGAGTTTGAATTGGGTTTTGAACTGTTTTTTCTGTGTAAAGGAATCTGACTGTTGATGATACAGCAAGAAGAGTTGAAAGCTCCCTGCCTAACCTCCATTGTCTACTCTTGGAAACTCAGAATAGAAAATAAGTATTACTGCCTTTATCTGAGTGACCTAAAAAAGGTGACCCTGATTAATTTCTTCAGAAAACCAAGCAAGAAACCAACATCTGTGCCTGTGAAACAATACAACGTGAAAACCACCAAGTAATTTGGCCAGTGTTGTTTTCTTTCATTTATCCCATAACTATGATTGTTTATCTTTGTGTTTTGTGTAAATGGGGTTGAAAGTAAAAGTCTTGAGTTTATGGCATAGACCAATTGGATTACTTTGTTGTTTACTTTTACTCTGCTAAGTTAGCATATTGTTAATACATTGCTCAGTCTTTTCTTTAAGGTACAAACCAGTGTCTGGAATTGTTTGTTCACAAAGTCTGGGATTGGTTATTCAAAAGTCTGATTAAGAACTAGTGGGATCAATTTTGAGGGCCTCGAAAGGTTGTAGTGTCATTGCCTTGAGAGTATATAGGTAAAAAGGCTGATTTGTTTGGCTGTTTGTCTCCATGTTGTAATAATAGGAAGATGTGAATGCACTGGAAAGAGTGCAGAAGATGTTCACATGAAGGTTCCAGGAATAAGCACTTGAGTTAAGAAGAAGGAAGTCTGGACTATTTTCCTTGGAGAGGAGAAGACCAACAGGAGATTTAATAGAATTTTTCAAAATCATGAGGAGTCTGGACCAAGTGGATAGGGAGAAACTATTCCAACTTGTAAATGGATAAAGAACCAGGGGGTATAGTTTTCAAGTGTTTTGTAAAAGAAGCAAATGTAAGGCAAACACGAAACTTCTTCACTCAGCGAGTAATCAGGGCATGGAATGCACTGCCTGGACATGTGGTAGAAGCAGTTTAGTTGGGACATTTGAAAGGATTTTGGATGATTACTTAAATAGAAAGAATGAGCAAAGTAAAGAAGGAAGGCACTAAGCTAAAATACAGAGAGCTAGTGCAGATACTATGGGCTGAATAGTCTCCCTCTGCACCATAGCTATCACAGATTCTGAGCCAGATGATTGTCTTTCAATACTCACAGGCTGAATGGTCGCACAGGACTGTCTAAATTGAAAAAAAAAGATAGTCTTCAGAAGAGATATTGAGAGCGGAGGAGAAATTAGGGTTCAAACAAAATCCTACCCTAGGTGCATTTATAAGGTACTTCTTCTACAGCTACTAAGAATCCCAGTGAAAAGTGGGATTCTTAATGCTTAAAATAAACACTTCTGCACAAACCATTGATATCTTAACTAGCTTCTCATTAGTAAGTTGTTCAATGTTTGGAATTATAAGAGTACAAAAACAGTACTTTCACCAGTTTGCTGTGAAATGTCAAGTATTCACTCAATCTAGATGAACCTATCAGCTTTGGAGCCTGCATACCATCAAATTTGAGGGGCAAATGTTTATTCTTTACTGATTTCTAAATATTTGGGATGCAGAAATACTAGGTTCAAGGGTAACTACTATAATCCAAACTGCTCATCTTATTCATGCCAGATTCCAAAACGAAATTCCTCAAATCCAGAACAGTGTCCTGAGCAGTAACACAAATAATTGCCCATTGAAGAAAGCCAAGAGAGTATATCAAGCTCTTCTGGGGGAGCGAAGAGCATTATACTTGTTATATGCAGTCAAAAGGAACTGCAAAGATATGCCAGTCACGTAAACTTGAATCAGTCATACTAAGTGGGTTTGATAATGGCAGTAGAACCCAAATGGGAATTCCATATGTGCTATCACAAGCACCAAGCTGTGCAAGGAAGAATTCTGCTTGCATTAACATGGGTTATATCTGAAGATGTTAACACTGTTGTGAAGTTGGAAGTCAGCCACTGATGACAAAAGCAGTTTTCAGAAGACATATCCCAAAACTCAAGCATAAAAGGGCTCAGTGAAGTTTTGATCTTGTTCTAGCATTGGGACCTACATGGCTGATTTCCCAAAAGGAGAACTTATACCCCCAGGGGTACAATACAGTTCATTTCAAATACTTCTTTTAACTTCAGAACTAATTTACTTGAAGCAATCTTTTCAGGTCTGCAAACATAGAAACTGAATTTTATTGCATCACAAGTAGTCCCAGTTCTGATGCAACTAAAAAGATTTTAAAATCCAATTGTTTTCCTCTTTGGTTCATTCCTTTCAGTTCTGATTGACGTGACTCAACCCAGGTTAAGGATCATGATGAGGAGAAATCCCTTCACTCAAAATGTTTGTGAACCTGTTAGGAAGTCTCTACCACAAACAGCTGTGGATCATCCAGTGTACATGACGACTAAGTCAGAAATTGATAAGATTTCTGGATACTAAGTATGGTAAAGTGTGGTGAGGCAGGTCCAACTTGATCCTCTGAATGGGCTACTCCAGCTCTTATTTCTTATGTCCCTTTTACAAATAAGTATTTCTGGAATTTCTTTCAGAATGCTATCACATGTCTGTTTAGCTCCCACCTCAAGTTCCCTCTTCATTGGGCCAATCAATAAACTAAAAACCAATGAGAAATGCTGATCCTTGATTGTTATGACATGAAATGAGTTTCAATTAAGTCACGAAAATTTAGAAGTACAGCTTGTGTGACTAACTTACCTCTAGTAAAGCTTCCTTATTTCGGTCTCCCATCTCAAAATTCTCCCTCTTCCCTAGCAGATAATTCTGTCATAAATAAAATGCAACAGTACAGTTAAATATATATTTGACATCAATAGATTAATCCTTAAATCTCCTGCGAGCTGCTGTATTCAGTGCAGTCTGTAATACTGTAAGCTTCAGAACTTCAATAACTGTAAATGATTGAAAGAATCAGCAATAACTCTGTCAAGAGTAAACTTTTAAGGGACAAGGACAACTGTTACACAGGAATTGAATGTAAGTAGCCATGCTTGTGAAAAGGAGGAGTAAAAGCTACATAAACAAAACTGTTTTAACAACTGCTTCATAACTGGCTGCTTTATACCACAGAGACAAATTGCAGGACAGATGGGTCTTCAAACAGACAATCAATGCCAAATGTAACTAGGAAAAGGGAAGCTACTTTTGATAATAAGGCAACATACAGTCTTGATAGCTCCAGAGTAGTCAATATTGTGGATGAAAGAATTTAAAATATCATGAATAATATCACACCATAAGAACCAAATTACTTTAAGATTTTGATTCCAGGATTCTTCAAAGGAAAATACACCACAGGGATCAAACCCAAGACAGCCAGAGAAAGATACTATTGGTGGAAATCATTGCTAAATTCCACCATTAATTGGGTAATAGCCAACTGGGTTGAGGCTTTACTTGCTTTATTTGAGGGAATTTATTTTGATTGCTACATGCAATAAAGTTCAAATAATTGTTTCAGTATTTGACTGATTGGGAGATTTCTTAGTGAGTAGCCATATTAAAGATAGCTCATGGTAATAACACACAAGTCTCATATCCAAGATTGGCTGACCTTATGGTCTAACTTGTATATACAGCAAACCTTCTATTAACTGGCACCTATGGGATCAGAAGTTTATCAATTGATCAAATATTCTGGTTTATCAATGCAAAATAAAACACACCAACTAAAAGGAACATAATGCACTTGGATAATAATGCAACTTTACCTTAAATAAAACTTACTGACAGAGAGCCTTCTCCTTCGCACCCTCAACTAACTGCTCGATAATTCAGCAGACATCTGGTATTTGAGGTACATAATTTTTGCCAGTTTAATGAAAATGCCAATTCATACGTTGCTGGCTAAAACAAAGTTTGCTGTACCTGTGATTCTCAGCTGGATGCCAAAATAGCTTTGGAAAAACCAGTGACACCATATAGTGCTCAGCCAGTCCTGAACAGAGTCATGCAGCATGGAAACATAATCTCAAACTAAACTAATCTCGCTTGTTTGCTGCTGGTCCATATCCCTCCAAAGCTTTCCTATTCATGCACTTATCTAAAAGTCTTTTAAATGCTTTAAATGAGCTAATCACTGAGCCAGCCACATATTCACTCTTATCTGGAGAAGAATTGACTTATTAGGATAGTCAGCATGGCTTCACGCAGGGGATGTTGCTCAGTGGTTAGCCCTGCTGCCTCACAGCACCAGGGAACCGGGTTCAATTTCAACCTTGGGTAACTGTCTGTATGGTGTTTGCATGTTCTTTCAATGTCTGCGTGGGTTTCTGCTGGGTGCTCTGGTTTCCTCCTACAGTCCAAGATATGCAGGTTAGATAGACTGGCGATGCTAAATTGCCCTGTAGCGTCCAGGGTTGTGCAGGCTAGGTGGATTAGCAATAGGAAATGCAGATTTGGGAATAGGGGTGGATGCCTGGGTCTGGGTGGGATACCCTTCAGGGGGTCGGAGCAGACTTGATAGGCTAAATGGGTAAAAACAAGGACTGCAGAGGCTGGAAACCAGAGTCTAGATTAGAGTGGTACTGGAAAAGCACAGCAGGTCAGGCAGCATCCGAGGGACAGGAAAATCAACGTTTCGGGCAAAAGCCCTTCATCATCTATTCCTGATGAAGGGCTTTTGCCCAAAACATCGATTTCCCTGCTCCTCGGATGCTGCCTGACCTGCTGTGCTTTTCTAGCACCACCCTAATATTGATAGGCTAAATGGCCTCTTTCCACACTGTAGGGATTTTTTGAAGCTTTTGATTAAGCTTTTTGAGTAAGGTACGAAGATGATTGATGAGAGTAGGGCAGTGTATGACGTTTATATGGACCTTATTAAAGCATTTGACAGGGTACCCTCATGATAGGCTGAACCAGAAAATGGATCACATGGCATTCATGGAGTGTTGGCAAGTTGGATTCAAAATTAGCTCAATCATAGAAGACAAAGTATTTGGCGAGACGTGCTTTTCCTCACTAGAGGTTTGTGATTATTGGTATTCTGCAAGTATCAGTGCTGTGATCTCTATTGTTTGTAGATGACACATAAATTGTTGGAACTGTGGATACTGAGGATGGTTATCAAACTGGATACAGCAGAATATATAGAACAGTTGGAAAGTTGGGCACAGAAATGGCAGATGGGAGTTTAATACTGACAAGTGTGAGGTGATGCATTTTGTGAGGTCAAATGAAAAAATGAAAGTATACTGAAGATGTTACCTAGTATAGTGACGAAATGTCTGAAAATGAACCTTCTAGCTCAGTGAGCAAACCTACATCCAGAACTTCAATCTGAGCTACAAATCTTTGCAAAACTTGCTATACAGTAAAATGGCAGGAACCTTTAGGAACATGTGATGTTGAGATGCAAGTCCATAGCTCTCTGAAAGTGGCAAGTGATCAAGGTAGTAAAAGATGATGTGCTGCATGCTTGCCTTCATTAGTCATAGCATTAAGTATGCAAATTGGCAAGTCATGTTGCGACTGTATAAATCTTTAGATAGGCCACATTTTGGATTACTGCATGCAGTTCTGGTCACCACACTTTAGGAAGGACATGGAGGCTTTGGAGAGGATGTGAAAGAGGTTTACTAGGATGTTGCGTGGATTGGAGTGTATCAGCTATAAGGAAAGATTAGACAAATGCTGATTTTATCCACCGTTCGAGTGAAAACAGAGTTACAACTTGATAGAAATATGCAAAATTATGAGAAGCATGGACAGGGTGGATAGTGAGAGTCTTGTTCCCAGGGTGGAAATGTCAAATACTTGGGGACACAGGTTTATGGCAAGGAGGGATAAGTTTAAAAGGAGACGTGTGAAGAAAGTTTTAGTTATACAGAGAATGATAGGTGCCGATGCTGCCAAGCGCGGTATAGTAATGTTTAAGGTGCACTTAGACAGATGAACAGGCAAGGAATAGAGGTATATGGCCCACGTGCAGGTAGATGGAATAAACTTAGAATAGAATCACGGTCGGCACAGACGTGGTTGCCCTAAGGGCGTATTCCTGTGCTGTACTATGTTCTATGTAATAAGATTGCTTAAGACATCAATGCAGAATAAACGCAAGTTATTTGCAGGATTGCAAACAAGAAAGTAATTCTACAACACAATGGAAGTCCAATACTTGTCAGAGGTTTTACCTGTGGATTTTTAAAAAGTGCATATTTCTCAATGCGTTCAGTAAACATGAGTTTGTTATGACTATCTCGAGTCCAGTTCAGCAAGTTCTCTACCAGATTTTCATGATCTTCAAAGATTCGCTCTGAAATTAAAAGAAAATTTAAGAGTCATGACAAAAAACTGCATTAGAAAAAGTGATGGAACATAGCAATGAAAAGGAAACAAACAACAAAACTATAAACACTGAACTTTGAGAAAATACTGATTATATGTTGCTGATAGTCAGCCAAGACCAACTCAAGTTAACTTAAGGGTTGATCAAGGCCTTCCTGCAGTTTGTACTATCTAGAAACAGGATGTTTTTAATGGTTCGTGAAGTTTTGGAGGATACTTTCTGATGATGAAACATATCCTTTTAACGATTTAGATTCAGTTGCACTTGCGGGTTCATTAGAAAGTACAAGTCCCATAGCATACCCAGATTAATATTCTGTCCCAAGACAGTTTGCCCATAAAATTGCAACATAATTTTAATAACTTTCAGAAACCATTTTCAGAGTGCAGAATAGATCAAAGGTTATCAGTGACTAATAGATCAGACCTACTTCAAATTTAAGTGAGCATGACCAAATTCAAGTTCAGTGACTTAACGTAAAGACAAAGACCTGAAGAGTTAACGGTGTTCCACTCTTCACAGATTGTGCCTGATCTGTTGAGTATTTCCAACCTCTCCTATTTTTGCCTTTGCATTAGTGTTTAACTCACTGCCTTTCATTCCAGGAATGCCCACCTTAACACACTGCTCTTCACTCAAGACAGGGAATCCATTTTTTTTTGTGGTATACATCTTCATTGCTTTTACTGTTTCCCTTCTTAACTTTGATCAGATATTTACCAAAACTAAATTTACAGTTACAGCTCTTTCCTCATCAACGGTCTCTGGCTTTGACATGTGATTGTCAGAGTCCAGAAAGTGAGTGCCCAGTTAGTGAAAGGATAGGAGTTGCAGAATTTCTTCCAAGTTGATGATGGCACAGATGTTGGGGGCACGATGGCTGTGGTTAGCACTGCTGCCTGACAGCACCAGGGAAATAGGTTCAATTCCATCCTCGGTTGGCTGCCTATGTGGAGTTTGCACGTTCTCCCTGTGTCTGTGTGGGTTTTCTGAGTGCTCTGGTTTCTGCCCACAGTCCAAAGATGTGATGGTTAGGTGAATAGGCCTTCCTAAATTACCCATAGTATCCGCTGAAGATGTTTCAGCCTAGGACATGATACTGAGGAACTCTTGTACAAATGTCCTGGAGTTGAGGTGACTGATCTCCAACAACCACAACCATCATCTTATGTGCCAGGTATGACTCCAACCCATGGAAAGTTTGCCTCTGATTCCAATTTTGCTAGGGTTCCTTGATGCCACACTCAGTCTAGTGTGGCTTTGATGTTAAGGACCGTCACTCTCATCTCACCTGAGAATTTAGCCCTTATTACCCATGTTTGAACCAAACTTGTCAGGAGCTAAGTGGAATCCAAATTTGGTGTCAGGTTATTGCTGAACAGGTACTGCTTGATAGCACTGTTGATGATACCTTCCATCACTTTACAGCTGACACTTTCACCAAAACCAGAGCTGTGAGTTACTCAAGTATGAATTTTGCAGTTTCATTATTTCCAGCATTTTGTGTTTTTATTTCTGAACACAATTATGTTCAGAAGAGAGTTTGTCTGAAGTAATGATAGGGGCACAATACTATGTTGCACTAAGTGCTATTGCATGCAGTTCCTCAATTGTCGTTTTGGAGATGGAATTAGAGAAACCTAATGAAATGAGGTGGTCAAATGCCATTTCCTAAACTAATTGGTTTCACAGAAAAAAAAAGTGACAAAACATGAGGAACTATTTAAAATCAAATCTCGTCAACTTCATCCAAATTAAAAGGAAAAATAATGAAACAATTTTGGAATTATTTGTTTTTAAGAAAAGTTCCAGCTGCATAAACTGACCTCCATGTATTTTTGATTCCCAATAAAAGACTGATTCTTTCGGCTCCTCATTAAAAAGTAGAATTAAGCTGACAACCAATTTAGGATCATCTGTCAGGTTTGCAAAGTGCCTTAATATGTAGGGCACTGTTCAATACAAACAGAAAGAACATGCAAATACACAGCCCTGTTTTAACTCAATAAAATAGATGACATTCTTTGGTTTATTTCTCAAGGCAATGCCATGATCAGAGATAAAGTGCCTATTTTAAAATTGAAACAAAACTTGACAGTTGAATGGCAGTCATCATTAATTGGTGCATTCATCATGGCAACACCTCTATCACAGTCCACTTGCCAACTAATTATCACTCTCCCCTCACATAATATAAATAATGCCTTCCCTTTACTTCAGTGCAATTTATCCTGATGAGTGTAAGGAGAAAAGCTTAACAACATGCCCTTCATCAGCAATATGCAAGTTCTGCTACCAAATGACTATAAACATTACATAACCAGAAATCTAATTTATTAAAAAAAACTGAAACATTATATTCCATTTTAAATTGATATTGTTTACCATTGTGAAGAAAAAAAACTACTGGAATAAAAGAGAATGTATCACAGGACTTGGTTCTGAAAATATTTGGACTGGGTATCATAATTATACTACATTTAGTGCTCGATCACAGCTGAAAATATAACACAAAGGAATAAGACAAGGATTGTCCTCTTGATGCCCTCACCTACACCATTCTTTTCTCTGCAAGCGTTTGCAATCTACCAAGATCCACCCATGAAGAACAGCAGCTTGGGCAAGTTAGCATGGAGAACCCAGATTTGACCTTGTAGGATATGAAATCACGTCTGATCCCACATTCAGTGTGTCCAAAGATGCACACACTCCAGTCAGAGTATCAAGAATTCTGACCAGCTTTTCCCTTCTTAGTCCATGTAATCAGTGGCCAATTGAAGGACCTACAGAGCCATTCCAACCACTGTACATGCCAGTGACTGTTGGACATTCCTTTTTATATGGGTCAATACATCTGACACTGAATTAACTTGTTCAGGAAACTGGGCAGTCTAGGTGCCAAGAGCCATTCAATGGCAATATGTCCAAAATCAAGAAGAATCAGTTTATGTACAGTTAAAGTCACATCATAGTACCTTGTAATTAAAAGGAGGGGTCTTATAGAATAAGGATCCGATAGAAGTGCTTATAATCAAAAATAGCCATGGTTTAAACATCTACTATCCTTCATGGTTGAAGAATTGACTGCAATGTTACTTACAGAACCTAATCTAATATGGAGTGTAAGAGCACCTCTATTCTCTCCCCATGTTGTGCTCAGCTTATGGCAGACCCCAATTTCTGATTTACACAACATTATTCACACAAAGTGGCACAAAGCCACTCTGAAAGATGCTACAGTTGTAGTGCCTATACCACATTTTTTTTAATCTTTCCATAATATTGCATTTCTGTCGAGATGATCCCTCTTTTATGAATTACTCAAGATTTACCCACCACAAGGATACAATTATGCAAAACCAGAACTGGATCTTTTAACTAGCTGATGGTGAAATGGAAGGTCATAGCTGGGAAAGGAAGTCTAGCCATCACAGATAGTGACTGAATTAGGAACATTCCTTTACAGACAAAAAATATGCTAAGTAAAGGGATATATTTACATGGACGATTCACACAAAAAAAAGGGTTTGATATGTTCATCTATTTTATTATTATTGTATTGCACAGTGAATGTTTTAAATTTTAATTTGCCTCATCACTTTGTAATTACACCCTAGAAGGCAGAAACCTAGAGATGCCCATAAAGGAAGCAGTGGATACAATATATTTGGATTTTCAAAAGGCACCACATATTCGGCTCCTTAATAAGAAAAGAGCCAATGATGTTGGAGGTGGTAATTAGCATGGATGGAGAATTGGCTAACGATTATAAAAGAGAGTTGATAGTGGTAGGAGTTGAGACGAATGAGAGGTAACCTTATTGAAACATTCATGATTCTTAGAGGGCTTAACAGGATAGATCCCAGAAAGGTGTTCCCTCAATGTTGGAATGTCTAGGGCCAGGGGACACAATTTCAGATTGAGAGTGCGCACTTAGTCTTAGAAATGTATAGCACAAAAACAGACCCTTTGGTCCAATTCATCCATATTGACCAGATATCCCAAATTAATCTAGTCCCATTTGCCAGTACTAGGCCCATATCCCTATAAACCCTTTCTATTCATATACCCATTCTGATTCCTTTTAAATGTTGTAATCTACCAGCCTCCACCACTTTCTCTGGCAGTTCATTCCATACATGCACCACCCGGTGTGAAAAAGTAGCCTTTTAGGTCCTTTTTAAATCTTTCCCCTCTCACCCTAAACCTATGCTCTCTAGTTATGTACTCCCCAACTCCAGGGAAAAGACCTTATCTATTTACCTTATCCATGCTCTTCATGAAAACAGCCCCAGCTTATTCAGCCTCTCCCTATAGCTGAAGACAAAGATGAGGAGGAACTTTTTCTGTCAGAGGATAGTAAATCTTTGGAATTCTTTGCTGTAGAGGCTGAATCGATATGTGGAACAGGGAATTGAGGATTATCAGTTCAGCCATGATCTTGGTGAATGGCACAGCAGACTTGACAGGCTGAATGGCCTACTGCTGCTCTTGTGTCTTATGGTCTTACACACATGGAGCTTCAGTGCATGTTGTAAAATTACTAATTTTACAAAATGCACTGAAGCTCCATGTGTGTAAGACCATAATTACTAATTTTACAAAAAAAATTGGGTGTGAACATTGAAGCCAAAGCCAGCATTTGTTGTGTGTACCCAATTCTTGATGTGTGTGGCTTGTGAGGCCTTTCAAAGAGCAATTAAGAGTCAACTACATTGTTATGGATCTGAAGTAACACATAGGCGAGACCAGGTAAGGATAGTGGATTTCCTTTCCTAAAGGACATTAGTAAACCAGATGGATTTTTAAACACAATCAATGGTAGTTTGATGGCACCATTAGCTTTTAAATCTCAGATTGAAGCCTGGAATAAAGCAGCACATGCAGTCTATAAAAGGTCTCAATTTACATTGCCACAGAAAATGTTTGTGCGGCAACATTTATATTTCCTGTATCTCCAGAACAAATTTAAATTTGTCTTAGAAATCAAACTGCCTGGAAAAATTCTTAGTTGAGGTATTGTTGGCCATTACTGTAAGTGATGTGAGTAACTTGAGGTTAGCATTGTGCCCATTCTGTTCAATATTTAAACATACAATAATATATTCCTAAATAAGCCACACGCATTTATATATTGCCATTAATGAGCATACAACTTCTCAAGCACTGTACGACCAAAGAAGAACCTTTTCAAGAATAGTCATTGTGACAATGTAGGAAAACTGACAGCTAATCTGTAAACTGCAAACTTCCCATCAACCACAAAGTGACATGACCAGATAATCAGTTTCTGTCATGCTCGTTAATGGATAAGTATTGGACAGGAAAGTTGTGACAACTCCCTTATTCTCTTCAAAATGACATCACAGTATCTTTTTGACACAACATACTTGATTGTGCAACTAGGTGTCTAACGCCTAATCTAAAAGTCTGCCTTCAGACAATACATCATTCCCTTCATACCGTAACAGTGTTAGTTGTGATTTATGCTCAAATCCTAGAAGGGGACTTCAACTGACATTTCAAGACCTGACCTTCTTGTCGGCAACTTTCCCTGTAAATTGTTTTGGTCCTGCATGGACCTCCGAGGTCCTTGTGTGCCAGTGACTTTTGGAAACAGAAACTATTCATTGGAATGCTCATCAGCTTGCACAGAGCTTCTGAGCAGCCATGTGGCTTAAAGGGAATATTGTTACAGAGCTGTAATTCAACTGCCTTGTGACCTGGGACAAGCATATCTTTAACATGTGATTTGCCAATATAAATAATTCTAAAAGATTTGATCTGTTCACCTCGGTTCCCTGATTCTTCAGCTTCACTTGTGAGATCCATACAGAGGCAACGGGTTCTGGAGTCAGAAGTCAATCCATCCACATGCCATTCAGTGCGTACAGACCTTCTGAGCAGCTATGGAGCTTAGAAGGGATACTGCTGTTCACGCATATGAAAAGAATCTTACCATTAATCTGAAAAGTTAGTAGATGTATTAACCCTGAATTCAAAATTTTTTGTGATCCCTTGAAAAATCCATTGCTTTTCACAATCCTAAGTGGAAAGTTTCCTCTGGCTGAAGGATCTCGAGTGAGGTGACACAGTCTCCATATAAAGGATAAGTCAGATTGGGAGAAGATTCTTCACACAGTGCATGTTTAGAATTCTCCAACCATAGGCTTGTTGAAACTTGGTCAGTGATTTTGTTCAAGGCAGCAATTTATAAATTTCTAGTTCCTTGTGACATCACGAGATATGGGGATTGCAGAATTAAGGACATTGAGGTAATGATCAGCTGTGATTGAGAATGATGGTGCAAGCTCATGGGGTTGAATGGCCTACCCCTGCTCCTATATTTCTATGTTCAGTCTGTGGTTTCATTCAGCTGGCACTGGGCCAAGTTTTAAGAATCACTGACTGGTATTAAAAACAGTTTTTCAATTATATTGCTATTGCTGGGTCCAGCTGAGATTTGACAACCATAAGTCATTGGTCCTCTCAACATTATATCACAAAACCAAAGCACAAATGGACACACCACTGGATTAAAATGGAGTATAATGACCAGTGTCAACTTCAATTATGTATTCTATCATTAATCTTGGGTTTTGCCTGGATAAGAGCATTTTGCGCTTGGGTATGGTGTAAGTTTGTTACTAGTTTCAATACAAGGAACAATTTAAAAAGGTGCAGTTCCTGTAGCACGACACTATCACCAGGTTTACGTGCATATACATAAGACAGTATAGAAATGGTCAACAAAGCATAGTTGATAGGTACAAAGAAGCAAAAAAAAAAAAGGTCTGAAAATATTTTCTGAAAACACCTATTCAGAAAACCAGAAGTTAATAACCAGTATATTAGATCACTTGGCTCAATTCCACCAACTCACCCATTTGAAGTTCTGGGATTGTCTCCACCAATGACCAGTCTGGGCTAAATCCACAGTGGGATTTATCCATGAGATTGTCCAGAACCTGCTTGACTGTTTGTCTTTCATCGACCATCATTGTTTTGGAGCTCTCATCAGACATGTGGACCCGTATCACCAGCTGCAAGATATGATCAAACAATTTGTCAGGCAGATGGACTTTTTACTTCATTACACATGAGTGCTTCTGATCAAATTCCCTCTAAGAAAATTGTGCAGTCCTGTAGTGGTACTAATACTTCAAACTCAATTTCAGGGCAGCAACCTAATATCTAGCCACTGCACACTTTAACACAGAAATGAACATTTATTATTTAACATATATTTTTGAATTAAAACACTATATTGAAAGGTTGAAAGTGACAAAACTTCATGCTGAATCCCCAGTAAATATGGCAACATCTGAGCTTTCATATTCACTGAACACTTTCCTCAAATTTCATAATTCAACATTCCAAATATTCTTAAATGATCAAGAAATGTGCGTCATTTTTCAGGCTGTACATTTAGACAGAATTCATACTGTCAGTCAAAACTCTACATAGTCATTTGAAATACAACATTTATGGAGTAGGAGCACCCCAATGTTTTCTGTTGCCTGTAGGAGTGTAGATGAGATCACCATCTCTCTTCCCATTCCCCAGATATCAGACCAAGAACTTGCTGATACAGTTGCCATGGATTGTCATGTATATTGTGGAGTATTTCTTTTACTTTGGTAAATATCATCTTCAGTTTAGTTCATAATGACTGTCTGAGGTTGTAGTCTGGTGAAGAAATGGAGTATAAATAGAAGATCTTCCTAAAATACAAGGCACCAGTCATATCACACCTGGAATACAGTCACTAGTTTACCAAAGTAAAAGATATTACTGGCATTATGCACAGTGCATAGAGGATACACTAGGTGGATTCTGGGTATGGCGGGATTTTCTCATGAGGAACAGTTGAGTGGATTGGGTTTATTTTCATTGGAGTTGATAAGATTGAGAGGAGACCATATTGAAACATTCTTCGGGGGCCTGATAGGGTAGATGCCGAGATTTGGTTCCTCTTGTGGTCGAGGCTGGGACCAGAGGCCATAACCTCAGTATAGGGGGTCACCCACTTAAGACCGAGATGAGGAGGGATTTCTTTTCTCAGAGAGTAGGGATTCTGTGGAATTCTTTACTGCAAAGGGCTGTAAAGGCTGAGACAGATGGATTCTTAATCAGTAATGGAATCAAGGGTAATAGGGATAAGGCAGGAAAGTGCACTTCAGGAATATCAGATCACCCATGGTCTCATTGAATGGTGCAGCAGACTCGATGGACCGAATGGCCTGCTTATGTTCCTGTGTCTTAATGCTATGACTGGGAAACTGGTGGGCAAATTATGTTTGCAGAGGCTCTGAACAAGATCGTAGATTTTCTGTGGCTCTGTAACAGAAGCTGATTGATTTTCAATTCAGACAGTGGTGCACCCTGCAGAGTATATTCAGCATTATCAGGTGTTTGAAGCTCAACATTTTCCAGGGAAAAGCAGCTCATTCTTACTGACGTACCATCACACCTTATTGAATACATGTTTAAAATTCATTCCCTCCTCTACTGACATCCACTGACAGCAGGGTGTACCACCTCCAAGTTGCACTACAGCAATTCACCAAGGAACTCAAAGCACCTTCTAATCCTGTGGTGTCTAATATCTGGAACAACAATGGCAGCAGATGCATGAGAATGCACAACCTACAGGCTCCTCTATAAACACACTCCATCCCAATACCATGCTAATAGGACAGATTAGGCCATTTGTCCAATCGAGTCTGTTCTGCCAATTGATCATGGGTGACATGTTTTTCAACCCATTCTCCTGCCTTCTCCTCTTTGTTCTGCTTACCAGTAAAGAACCTATCTACCTAACAAACACACTCAATGACTGGGCCTCCACAAACCTGTGTGTCAGTGAGTTCCAGAGATTCACTAACCTCTGTCTGAAGAAATTCCTCCTCATCTCAGTTCTAAAGGGTCATCCCTTCACTCTGAGGCTGTGCCCTCAGGTCCTAGTCTTTCCTAGATCTTCTGCACATCCACACTCTGTCTCTCAATGAGATACCCCTCATCCTTCTAAACTCCGGAGTACAGACCCAGAGTCTTCACCGCTCCTCATTTGACAATCCATTGTTCAGACCATTCTTGTGAATTTCTTCTGGACCCCCTCCAAGGCCAGCACATCTTTCCTTAGATACAGGGATCAAACTTGTTTACAATATTCCAACCGGAGTCTGATCACAGCCTTTTACAGCCTCAGCAATAAGTGTCTGCTCTTGTATTCTGGCTCTCTTGAAATAAATGCTAACTTCACATTTGCCTTCCTAACTGCCGAATGAACCTGAAGAAAGTTCTGAATTAGGATTCCCAAGTCCCTTCATGCTTTACGGATTTCTGATGCCTTTCCTCATTTAGAAAATAGTTTGTACCTCTATTCTTCCTACCCAAGTACATATCCTCACACTTTCCAATACTGTATTCCATCTGCCACTTATTTGTTCACTCTCCTAGCCTGCCCAACTCCTTCTGCAGCTTCCTTAACATTACTTGGCCCTCCATCTATTTTGGATCATCTGCAAACTTATCAACAATGCCCCCAGCTTCTTCAACCAGATTGTTATTATACAGCAGGTACAGTAGTGGTCCCAACAATGACCCCTGTGGAACTCCACTAATCACACCTAGGGGTAGGTGGTGGTGGAGTGGTAATTTTATGAGACTAGCAATCCCAAACTCCAGGCTAATGATCTAAGATCATGATTCAAATTCCATCATGGCAAGTGGTCAAATTTGAATCCAATCAAAAAATGTGGAATTAATAAGTTACCAAATGATGGCCATGTAACCATTCAGCACAGCTAGCCCATTTTCACTTACTTATGGTCACTAATATCACCTTTTCTTTTTCCTGGCATACTATCTTCTATCCCTTCATTTGCCTAATGTTGTTCTCTCTTTTGCTGGGCTCCATCTCTGCCTATTATTTTCTCTTCCTCACCATCCTTGACTCCAGCACTTGTACCACCTTTTCCTAGCTATTACCAGTTGTGAAGAAGAGTTCGTGGACAAAACGTTAACCATTTTTCTCTCCACAGATGCTGCCAGATCTGCTGACTTTCTCCAGCAGTTTCTGTTTTTGCATCGTGCAACCATTGTTCATTATTGTTAAAAAGCCAGCTGGTTCACTAATATCCTTTAGGAAAGGAAATCTGACATACTTATCTGGTCTGGTGTATGTGACTCCAGATCCACAGCAACATTGTTAGCTGCCCCTTAATGCCCCTAGAAAACGAGTCCCATCAAGGGCCAATTAAGGGTGGACAATAAATACTGGCCCAGCCAGAGACACCCACATTCCATGAACAAAAACAAATATATTGAAATTTCTTCACTGACTTTGTTTGAAGAATCATGGAACTCTTTACTTAACAGCGGTGTCGATATAGCTGCACCACACTGACCAACTTTTTAAACAGTAGGTCAACATCACTTTCAAAGAGCAAACAGGGGTGAGTAAGAAATACTTTGACAGTAACATACACATTACATGCAAATTCCACAATCAGATGTGAATCAGTCCTTACCTTTTTGATTTGTGCCTCTTTGATCTTTTCTAATGCCACCCTGATTTTTTCTGCCTTCTGCCTGGCAGCCTGCTCCTCCTGTAGAGACATAGTGAGGAAAGGAAGATGAATCAGGAGACCATAATGAACCATGGGAACACACCTTACAGACACAGCAAGGCAGAAGGGGAAGCAGCTTCCTTTGACCAACCACTACTATGCAGTGAGCTCAGGGCACATTTTAAAATCACCATCCCCAAGTCTTGCAGCATCACACAGGAAATTTAATTAGATGTTACCAATGAATGAGCTTCTCCCATATATCCTTCACTACATCTGTTTTTAACGTCTTTAATGCAATAAAATTAGCTGGGGAAAGAAAACAATCACATCACCAACAGAATTTTGGAAAGGGTGTCCCTTTGCTTTACATAATCTCTCTAGGGAACGAACTGCATTTGCTGTTAAGCAGACTATTTACTTCCAATATTGCATTCAAGACAGCAATAACCTAACATTAACACGTCTGGCTTCGTTAATCATTGAAAAATGTAATGGAAAACGTTTAAAATGGGCAAACAAACTGGTTAAAAGGATAAACTCAATTTCAGTTGTCATCCTTTTTCCAAATACTTGTCCATGAAAATCATCCTTTAGAACAGGTTGTATCAGTTTACCTGCATGTTTCAGTCAGCATGAAGTGATAACCTGACAAAGCTTCAGTTTAAACAAGCTGTGTTGTGCGAACTGAAAGCAACAGCTGGGATAATTCAGGGATATACTACCATAAACATAATCCCATGCCACAAAAGACTCTATTGCTAACATGACAATAGCTTCAGCACTATTAGCTGAGAACCTAATTAAACAAAGAGCATAAAAGCACCTCAGCATCAGGTCCCTGTGCTAACACGCTTTTAGAGAAACGATCAATTCATCCCACCTCTCTTGAATTTTACATATGTATTTAAAGACAAGTATTGTGCATTATCACATGCCAGTTAGATAATATCAGCTGGTGCAGACACTTAGGAATAAAGTAGGATTTTTATTATTCTGACTTTATAAACTGTCAACTTTGTTCAATATCCCTGCCTGAGACCAGGGGCCTCTTGAGGGTGGGTGAGGGGGATGGGGTTCCAAGCTTCAATCTCAAAGGGAATTCACTGATGTGCATCAATAAGCTTTTGCATTGAACCATAATCAGAACTAGAAGGCTAAATATAGATATAACAATCCATACTTGTGCACTGTCTACAAACTATGACAGTCCTTACTTTAGGTGCTCAAATCAAAAGTCGTTCCTGACCATCTAATTTGCTAGTTGTATGCAAGGCCCTTTCTTCTCTTGAGGCATACATCCTAAAGGGACAGCCCAGCAGCTGCACTGCCAGTAGACTAGGAAGAGCCAGCCCAGTGTTAAAAGAATAGACGAGAGAGAGATTAAGGGGCAAGAGAAAGAGGAAATCCATTCAACATTTAAAACAAGTTCAAAACTTCCCTGATAACAACGCAATGCCAGTTAATGTCAGATTTCACATTCACCAGAATCAAATACTCAGTTTGTTGAGTTAAGAGATAGTACCTGTGAAAAAGGGATCATGTGTAATAAATCCTCCATCATGAATTTGTTTGCTTTTCTCCCCTTTACTGCTGAAGGCACAGAGTCTTGTTAGGGTACATTTTTAGTGCTATCAGTTGATCCTAAATTTCAAGCAATACTATTCAATATGATCAGTAGCAAATTCTTTGGCCATGGAGTGTATCATAACTGAGTGCGCTGTTCATTGGATTTCCATACTCCCTGGGAAGAGAGAATGTCTTTGGGCAGTGAGCTCACTGACCACAAAGCTAATTTTAACAACACTGCCATTCAGCTGAGATTAATGAACTCAACACAATTCAGAATTAGCCATGTGGGGCTCATGTGGTGCAGTAGTAGTGCCCCTACCCCCTTACTGGGTGACCCAGGTTCAAGTCCCACCTGCTCCAGTGATGTGTAATAACATCTCTGAGCATGTTGACTTGGGGAAAATAGGTTACATCACCTACAGGAGCCCTTTTGTGGCAGAGGAAGAAGAATTAGCCATGTGGGGCTCATGTGGTATAGTGGTAATGTCCCTAACCCTGGACTGAGAGAACTGGGTTCAAGTCCCACCTGCTTCAGAGGTGTGCAAAATCATCCTTGAACAGGTTGCTTAGAAAAATAGGGTTAAATTGAAAAAAAAATTGGCAACGTGGGGCTTATGTGATATAGCGGTCGTGTCTTTATCTCTCAACTAGGAGTCTTGAATTCAAGTCCCACCTTCTCTAGAGTGTGTAATAATATCCCTGAAATAGAGGATTAGGAAAATATCCCAAAGGGAAACGTTTAATAAAAACTAGCCATGTTTGCACAGGTCACTAATTTCTTTAATTAATCAACTGGAGAATGCACCCTCCTATCTTTTGAATTTGATCTTTTTTTTAAAAAAAAGAGAGTTAGATTCAGAAACAGAAGGAACATGTTTCCTGTAATGATTTGGTTAGATTGTCATGAAGTTGACCTAAGCCAGGGTGGTATTTTTTAAAAATTCATTCAAGGGATGTTGCATCACAGGCTAGGCCAGCAAATTATTGTCAATCCTAATTTCCGAAACTTGGTATGGATGATAAGGTCAAAAATGTCTACCCAAATATTGATGCCTTATCCTCAAATGAGGAAAATTCGACAGGGAGATCTCTTCACAGCATGTAACATCCAACAACCTGCAAACATTAATAAGTCAAACAGCTGGTGCAAACGCACAGCTAACTACACTACCAAAGTCTAATACTACATTATCAGCCTCTGCCCAAATTTAGCTGCAGACGATGGAGACACAGGACACAGAGTCAGAATCAATCTCAACCAAAAAAAAAAATCCAGGCGCCCAGTTAACATGCTGCTGAGCTCCCAGAAAGGAAGAATTATTGCAACCTGAAAATGCTAGTCTCACTTTCTTTTCAAGGAATTTCAGCAAGCCCCAATACTTAATCAGCAGATTTTTGTCAGGCAGGCAAACCCTCAGAATGGTCTTGCCTCCATCTACAATATGTGTAGATGAATTTGCAGGCTTTTTTATTCCAGCATTTCCTTTAAAGGGGAGATGGTGATATAATGGTTATGTCATTGAACAAGATTTGGAAGTGCCAGTGTTAGACTGGGGTATACAAAGTTAAAAATCACAATACCAGATTTTTGGCCAATGGGTTTATTTGGAAGCACTAACTTTTGAAGCGCTGCTTGTTTATCAGGTAGTTGTCCACCTGCTGAAGAAGCAGCCCTCCGAAAGCTGGTGCTTCCAAATAAACCTGTTGGACTATTATCTGGTGTTGTGTGATTTTTAATGTCATTGAGCAAATAATCCAGGGTTCAGGCTAATGGCCTGGAGACAGGAGTTCAAATCTCACTGCGGCAGCTGGTAAAATTTGAATTCTATTAATGAGCCTGGAATATATAGTTTAGTAATAGTTTCACGAAACTATTAAATGTAAAAGAAACTCATCTCATTCACTGAAATCTACCATCTTCACCAGTCTGGCCAGATATGTAGTTCTCAACCCACTTAAATCAACTCTTAAAATGACCATCTAAAATGGTGTAGCAAGCAAAATGTGTAGAAAGCTGCTCAGTTCAAGGCCAATTTGGAATGGCCAACAATGGGGCGGCACGGTGGCACAGTGGTTAGCACTGCTGCCTCACAGCGCCGGAGACCCGGGTTCAATTCCCGCCTCAGGCGACTGACTGTGTGGAGTTTGCACGCTCTCCCAGTGTCTGGGTGGGTTTCCTCCGGGTACTCTGGTTTCCTCCCACAGTCCAAAAACTGTGCAGGTCAGGTGAATTGGCCATGCTAAATTGCCCGTAGTGTTAGGTAAGGGGTAAATGTAGGGGTATGGGTGGGTTGCGCTTCGGCGGGTCGGTGTGGACTTGTTGGGCCGAAGGGCCTGTTTCCACATTGTAATGTAAAAAAAAAATGCTGGTCTTACAAGCAATGCCCACATCCCATGAATTTAAAAAAATTGTACTCTTTAATTTATACTGTCTCTCCTTATTTTTCAATGAACCACTTCACAACTCTGCATTAAATTTCACCTGCCGTTTCTGTGAAATCTGTGAACTCCCTTTTCAAAAGTGCTACCAACATCCTCATTTTATTGCAAATATAGTAAATTGTAAGGTTCAGTTTGCTTAACTCTGATGGGCAAACCTCCTGGGATTGATCAAGTCTTAGGAAGGTATTCAAATTTCTCCCAAAGGCAGTTCTTAGCAGGGAGGGCTCTGGCAGTGCACTTCTAATTATTTGTGGCTATGATCTATTGAAAGTATTCAATCCTTGCCAGAAAAGACGACCACAGATGCTGGTTTCTCATAAAGTAAATAAAACTGACATGGGCCAAGTGCAGTCAGAATAGTCAACCTTAGTCAAGCCTTTAAATGACAGCTATACAAAGAGGATTCCAGTATGATGCACTGAACAGTGATTATGAATGATAAGACTTGCTAATTCTGACCCCCCCCCCCCATCTCTTAGCTACTAGAATTATATAAGAGTTCAATGACAAGCCCCAAATGGTCTACAGACCAGCTTGATGTACAAATGGGGAGAGCTCTACTGCCGTATTGGATAGTTTGCAGCAGCAATTTTTCTTCAAGTCTTCTCCTGTTTTAAATTCTCCATGTGTCAAATTCCCAATCTCAGCCAGTCAGAATTTCCTTTCCTTGTTCCTTTCACCTTCCTGGAAGGAAAATGCCTTGGAGGCTCCTCTCAACAACAAACAGCTGCTCAAGAATAAAGGGGACTCAAGATGAAACAGCAAGGAAATACCGAAAAAATGTAAGTTTCCTTATGTTTCAAACTGTTCAGTTCAGTTCCTCAAATTTGTCAGATAATGAAGCACTCTGTACCGACAGACATTTAAGGTTGGGTTAACAAGTGGCAAGGAATATTTGAACCATATTGTGGTGAACAATGACAACCTCCAAAAAAAAAAGTCTTAACATCTTCTGCTAACACTCAGCGCCATTATCATCATCAAATCTCCCCTCCATTCTGGGATCATAGAACATAGAACATTTCAGCACAGTACAGGTCCTTTGGCCCTTGATGTTGCAACAACCTGCAGGTGTTGCAGGTTTTACAGTTCCTGCGGTGGCAGGGGAAGGTGCCAGGATGGGAGGGTGGGTTGTAGGGGGGAGTGGACCTGACCAGGTAGTCACGGGGGGGAACGGTCTTTGCGGAAGGCGGAAAGGGGTGGGGAGGGAAATAT
>NC_057716.1:19092861-19140963 GCF_004010195.1 Chiloscyllium plagiosum | reverse complement strand
GTGAAAACTCGACAGGGCTGGGAGCTGGGATCTGGTTTGGGTGTAGAGCTGGGAGTGGAGGCGGAACCTGTAACTGGAGTGGGTGCGATGATGGGGGGAATGGAGGTGGAGTCATGAGCAGGGGTAGTGTTCCCCTCGGGGATCTGGGGGGTGGGGATAGTGACAGTGGGTTCTGTGGGGGGCGTGTCAGCAGAATGCAGGTGAGTGGCGCTGGCGGGGGCGGAAGTGGTGGTGACCACAGCAGTAGGGGTGGCGGAAGTCACTGAGCGTGTGGCATCAGCGATGACGTGAGGAACGGAAGTGATGTGACATGTGATGCATGAGGAATTGAGAGGGGTGGAAGTGGTTGTAGGAGTGGCCATGATGGGGGAGGAAGTGACATCATCAATCAGCGTGGGGGTGGCTATTCTATTTTCATCCATATGTTTATCCAATGACCATTTAAATGCCCTTATAGCTGGCAAGTCTCCTACAGTTGCAGGCAGTGCATTCCATGGCCTTACTACTCCCTGCGTAAAGAAACTACCTGACATCTGACCTATAACTATCACCCCTCAATTTAAAGCAATGTCCCCTCATGCGAGCAATCACCATATAAGGAGAAAGGCTCTCACTGTCCACCCGATCTAATCCTCTGAATATCTTATATGTCTCAATTAGGTCACCTCTCAATCATCTTCTCTCTAAGAAAAACAGCCTAGAGTCCCTCAGGCTTTCCTCATAAGATCTTCCCTCTATACCATGCAACATCCTAGTAAATCTCCTCTGAACCCTTTCCAAAGCTTCCACATTCTTCCTATAATGCGGTGACCAGAACTGTATGCAATCCTCCAAATACAGCCGCACCAGAGTTTTGTATAGTTGCAGCGTAACCTCATGGCTCCAAAACACAATCCCTCTACCAATAAAAGCTAACACACTATGCTTTCTTAACAACCCTATCAACCTGGGTGGCAACTTTCAGGAATCTATGTTCATGGACACAGATCTCTCTGCTCATCCACACTACCAAGAATCTTACCATTAGCCCAGTACTCTTTATTCCTGTTGGTCCTTCCAAAGTGAATCACCTCACACTTTTCTGCATTAAACTGCATTTGCCACCTCTCAGCCCAGCATTCAGGATCAACATTCAGGCTGGGGCTCCTGCGGCAAGTAAATCGCTGCACTCGCCAAAACATGTCCATCACATACAAGAAACAGGTCAAGCACGTGATGGAACATTCCCCATCTGCCTGCATTAGTGCAGATCCAACAATGCTCAAGCAGCTCAATATCATCCAAGTCAAAGCAGCCCATGAGTGCCACCCTACACTCCATCCTAAAAACTCACTCCCACAGGTGATGCACCATGGCCAAAGCAGTCATTATTGCCAAGATATATTTCAGTAACTGACAAAAGTTTATTTGACAGCACTTTCTCAACCTGTAACCTTTACGATCTAAAAAAAAAAGGGCAGCTGACAAAGGCATACATCATCACTTCTATGTTTCCCTCCAACTCTCACATTATTCTGACTTGGAAAAAAGATTGCCTTTTTGTCATCATTGCTTGGTCAAAATACTGAAACGCTACTTTCAAAGCACTGTAGGACCCACCTTCACTACATGGACTACATCAGTGCAGGAAGACAGCTCGTGACCATATTTTCAAGGGCAATTAGTTCTGAGCAATAATCGTCCGTCTTCACAGCAGTGTCATTCCATAAAGAAAGCCAAAATATATAAAGCCTCATTCATATTCCCACAAAGTATTTTTCATTCTTATGCTCAGTAATATAGTCCAGTCAACTAAGTGAATTAATGGTTGGATTGTTCCAATTCTAGCTAGTATGATTGTTGCCCAATAAGCTGCTAAGGGCATTGTTGTTTCTGCTGACCAGATCTATTAACTAACCTCAACACATCTCTCTAATTGGCGGAGTTTTCAAACCAATTTTTAGTTGCTTTGGATATTATTCTGAGGTCAGCATACAAGTTCTAGGCCTTGATGTTTGTGTGGTAATCAAATAAGCCACCAAGCATAAGACACTACTGCAAGACAGACAGAAAAGCAGAGCCCACTTACCAATATGAGTTACCTTTTACCAACAGATTCAAGAGCATATGCAGAAGCGTGGGAATAATTTGCTGATTGCCATCTTGCTCAAGGAATGGCCTGGGTGCAGTGCAGAGGGGAGAAGGGAACCTTAAGAGGTAGGAGAAAATTGTACAAAATTTGGGAAAAGAACAAAAATATTTTTTAACTAAATAATGGTTTCTCTTAATGTGGCAAGATGGAATTCCTCTGGCTGTTTTGCCTTCAACCAGTTTCCTGATATAATTTACTCCATTCCATTTGCCATCTTCTGAAATAACTGAGTATTGCCACAGTGCCCACAGGCACTGGCCATTCTCTGGCATGTCATCTCAATTGGTCATTTGTGAACTGTTAGCTGCACCCAGTGTTCTCACCTGATATTCCCCACACACAAGCCTTCAGACTGACCTTTCAAACTCCTTATTCGAGACAACTCTTGAGATCTGCTCCTTCAACTGAGATTAACCAAATGATTACACATCAGGAATCAAACTTAGGCCACTGGGGAAGTATAGCCAAGTTCACAACAGTGAATAAATATTTTAATCTTACAAGGCCAACAATGAAGATATGTCAGCCTGTTAAACAAGAAGCTTCTGATCTGGGCTTTGTCTGAATCTGAACTATAACTTGGAATCAATCAAAATTTATCTGTGCAGATAAATCATAGTGGCCTCCCACCAAGAACTTCACAAGAAGTGACAGAGTAGAATGATCCAAGGTATGGAATCACAAAATTGAGTTTAACTTCATGTCATTATAGGTTCAACTGAGGCCATATTACTGAGCTCATGCAGTGATGTTTTGGAATTTTAGTGTGGGACTAACTTTAGAAAACATTTCAGTTGTCAGATATTTGCTCGGCAGGACTCCATCTGGTTTACAAATTTTTCAGCCAGTGAAGCTTTGGTTTAACATCATAACTGTGTTTTAAGAGCTGGAAAACTCACTGCGGATCAAATTTGTCCAGTGCTCAAGTTTTAGAAGCTTTCAAGGGATCAAGAAGTTGGAGCTTTGCCAAGTTGTGTTTCGTTGATTGCTAATATTTACAAATAAACCATTCAGTTAAATATAATTACAACTCAAATGCTGCAGGAAATATTGTTAGGATATTGCTTTTTTTAATCCAGGCAAGTTGCATGTTGCCATTTTCTTAGTAAATTAACATTCAATACATGTTGCCAGAATGACAAAAACAAAGTTTGAAGTAATTGGAAAAACTGAGCAAAACTCCTCTTTCAAGTTATCCAGGAAGTGCTCGGAGAGGTTGACAAGGGATAGCATGCAGGCATTAGTCACGCTGACATGCAGATATCTGTTTAAATACAAGTTTTTGAAAAGTACAAATACAAACAAAAGCTCAAAACAAAGCCTATTTTGTCCACTCATTTTTAGGGAAAGGGATGGGTCACAAGCAGAAAGAGTTAACAAACAAAGTCAATTATTGGAAGAGACACAGGAGTACAGCTGAGTATAACCAGTCCTAGCAGTTTGGTCAATATACTGCAATGGATTGAGAAAACGGGAAATCAAAAAGATTCCTTGATATATAAATATTAACGAGGATATGGGATTGGCAACAAGTCACAGGGTTACTCATTCTACCTACAAGGTTTCATCACATGCAGGTTGGAAGATACGCTTCACCTTGGTCAGCAAATGAGAAGGTTTCCCAGCTATGTTTCTCAAAATGATTGACGTTTCCCTGTCCAGATAGGAATGCTTGGTGCAGGAAATAAAGAAAAAGAGAAATAAATCAGTGCAGTGATAAAATAAAGTTGAAGTGTGCAAGCATAGGATTAAAAAAAAAGCAACCTAATCATATTGGAAAAGCAATTCAGCAGTAAACCACTTTTCTTTCAGGGAACAACAAATTCATATATATTCCTCAAAGATTATATATATTCAAACATACATCCAAACAGAACAATATACAATGATAGAGTACCATGCCTATCTCCAGTGCAAGTTTCAAATCAGCCTCACATTTGGTCACAGAAATACTTTGGGATCAATCAGACAGGATAATTGCTGAGTGTGGAATTCAGTCAAGCTGACTAGATAAGCCCCAGCTCACACTGCCAGTTTTTAACTATTGGCTCCCTATCATTTTAAAGCTATCAGGATTACTATCACAAGCTTCTGGTTGTAAGTAAATTGAATGGAAACGAAGATTTAGTAGCTCTTCATGAATTTTGCAAACATTCTGGTGACAGGAACTTTTAGCTGGGGAATGGATGAACTCAATTTTAGTTACCTATCGCTAGCAAACATTGAGATAACAGGTGCAGGTCAGATTGTTTAAAGTTTCTTTAATAAGGTGTGCAGCAGCATGGCAGTTATTAAAGCAGACTAATAATAGAGAACTGGACAGCAGTTCAAATCCCATTGTGGTAATTTGAGAATCTAAACTCAGTTTCCCTTTTAAAAAGTCAGTACACACAACCTTGAAGCTGGCAGATTGTTACAAAAAACCCAACAGTTTCACTGATTTCTACACCCAAAGAAATCCACCATCCTTACCTGCTCTGGTCTGTATTTGACTTCAATCCAAGAGCATCACCTTCTGAAGTTGCTGAGCAAGTCAGTCAGTTATATAAAAGTATTACCAGCAGCTCAATAGCAATGTCCAGTAATACCATCTTCTCAGGTCAAAACAAAACCCCACCCTAACCCAACAATAGCAACTATTCCAAAATCTAAAACATTTCCACTTCTCACATCAGTTATCCTGTGAATTTGCATTAAGATTGCTAGCTTCCTACCAGATTTGGTATAACGTGTTTAGGTATTTTTTTTTAAAAAAAGTCTCCTTGGGCAGTTCTATACAGTACCTACCCTCAACGACAGGAAATATCGTTTAGTCCAGTCTCAGGTCACAATGAAGCAGAAATAAATTCATTGCAGCAATAAATTGGAGCAATTTCAGAAACATTTCAGTTTTTCAAGGAAAAGTTGCAATTTAATTCGAAAATGTAAATTGGTAGATACCATGCCAGCTTTCATTCCCTTTATAGGTCAATTGACAAGGTTAACATCTAATCAAGACAAAGGAAACTTAGGTTTGATCTCTGTCCCATTTGGAGTTATTTGACCCCAGCTGAGGAGCTACAATTGGCCTCAACACATTTACAAATGAACAATTACCACTTCAACAAGATATAGAGGATCTGTGACAATTCATTCTTTGTCTGCCTTGGCCAGGCTATTTACAGAAGACACCACGCAAAGATAGGATGATCATTTCAAAATGCAGTTGCCATCTAACTCCTTAAATCCAGTTCAGCTGCAAGACTGACATCTCTGGCAATGATGCACAAGTTTCCTATTGGTTTGGAATACAAAACAACAACAAGGGGAAGTTAAATTCATCCAAGAAATAACAATACACAAACTATAGGCTGTCAAGACAATACTTGAACATATTCACACAAATCAGCCATTTATTTCCCTTTCATACCTCTGAAACCCTTTACAGCTACAAACAATTCCTACTGTAGCCTAACAAATTCACCATTACTTTTATTTTCAACAATGTTCATAAATAGAATCCCTCAACTTTGCAGACTTTATGTTTAATCACGTCTGAAGAAATATGCACATCACTATCAAACTCTCTTACTCATCCACTCACTCACTCCACCACTCCCACCTCTCCCAAACAATGATCTACTTCTCACTGTTCCAAAATAAAATACATCTGCCACCTATATGACTTTCTGCGCTGTTCCTGTTTGCAATGTCCCCAGTTGGAAGACACCCTAATGGGTTTCTCACATCTAACTTCCAGATCATTTTACATAACTTGGAACAAGGGGAACAAGACTTCACAGACCAGATCACACCACCAGCCCACTCATCACAACTCAAAATGAAGAAAACATCTTTGCTTCCTGCCCAATTATCTTTCCATTCATGATAATTTTCCTGCTAACACGATGTTTTAATTTGTATAAGTCTCTAAGTAGTTCTTCTTAAATTGCACAACCATTCCTTTTCACTAATTAATTTGATCAAATGCGATCTGCCCTTTACAAATTCATACTGATTATTCCTGACTTAGCATGGTTTAAACATACACTAGTTTCAAGCTGCAATATGGACGTGACAAAGTTATCCACAATCCACCAGAGATTAACTATCTATTATTTCCAGCTTCAGTCCCTTTCCCTGCTCTTGAACTCAAATGCAACGTTCATTACCAAACAGACAATTTCCCATCTTGATGACTGAAAGATTGCTTAATCAACGTTCACTTCTTTATTCAGGGTGGGTCATCATCTGAGGACTTTCTTATTTACATTCCTATTAATTTCAATTGCTTTGTTTCAAATATTTGTCTTCTGAGATACTTCTAAGTTTCACTTTCAACTTCTGCTAAAAGCTAAGGCAAAGTAGAGCATCTCCAACAGCTCCTCATTCTCAAGTATAAGAAAGTTCCTTTTATGTTTAAAGGTATGTTTAAAGGTATCCCAGTTCTCCTTCAATGATTCTTTTATTTATTTATCCCTTCATATTGGCTGTTAATCACTTCTCCTCTTCCTTCCTATATTAACATTTATCACTCAAAATCATGGTATCACCATCTGCTTTTAGAGATTCCCCTTCTTCCTCAGCTAACACCCACCACAGATGAACGTTAGACTTTTCTTTGGATGATGCCATTTCTTTTTTTTACCCAGGTCTTCAAAACTCTGCAACTACCTTCTTCATTCTTCCCCTAGGCCCTTTCAATAATGCCCGGGCAGCATTCAAATATATCCCTTATAAAGTTAGCTTCTCACCTCTCCCTATTTTTTCTCGGTATGATGATGTTTTGTAACCATGGGCCTTAGTCCCTCACTAAAGCTTCTTCAAACAAATACATTTTGTCCATGTTCTGACTTAGTAGAAAATGAACTGAACCTCAGTTCACTGGGCCCAAAGCTTCACCGACTGTTTGTGCTTTGCAGAACTACAAACATATTCCAAAACAGTACTCCCAGCCCCGGAGACTCCACCACTAAGTATATTAAAGGCTGCACAGAATTCAACAATTCCAACCAGAAAAGTTCAAGGATTGATCCTGACTGACACCTCATTGGTGGACCTCAGCCAAACACTTCACTTTGAATGTATTCTTGGGCCAGGTAAACAGATCAAACGAGGAAGCATTCCCAGTAATGATAATTACCTAGAGATATCATGCTGCTTCGATTAGTCCAAATCTCCTAGCAAGACTTTTATCTTCCACCCTCAAACTAGAGGTAATACAAAACCTTGTGGCCCATATTCTAACTCACACCAAGTCCACCATACCCATTATTGGTGCACACAGATCTCCATTTGCTCTTGGTCCACTAACATGAAACTTTAAAAAGACGTTCATGTTCAAATCCCTACAGGATCTTTTCCTTCCACATTAAGTGGGGGTCTTGATAGACGTGCTTAAGATTATGAGGGGCATGGATACAGTGGACAGAAACCAGCTATCCTCCACAGTTGAAGGGTCAAGAACAAGGATGCACACTTTTAAAGTGAAATGCAGAAGGTTTGAGAGGGCTTTTGACCCATTTTATTTTCACCCAAAGGGTATTGGGGGTCTGGAATTCACTGCCTTGGAGGGGTATTGAGATGGGTAACCTCACAACCTTTAAAAAGTACTTGGATAAAAACTTGAAGCATCAAAACATTCAAGGCTATAGGCCTACTGCAGATGTGGAGAGAGAAGGGATGGCTTAGTGGTATTATCACTGGACTGTTAATCCAGAGACCAAGATCATGTTCTAGGGACCAGGTTTCGAATCCTGCCATAGCAGATGGTGGAATTTCAATTCAATAGTTTTAAAAAATCTGGAATTAAGTGTCTAATGATGACCATGAATTCACTGTCGATTGTCAGGAAAAACTGGTTCACTAATGTCCTTTTGGAAAAAGTTTCCTTTACGGAAGGAAACTACCATCCTTACCTGGCCTGGCCGAGCCTACAAGTGACTCCAGACCCACAGCAACGTGGTTTACTCTGGGCAATTAGAGATGGACAACAAATTATGCCCTTATTCCTTGAACGAATAAAGAAAAACAGTGGACAAAGTGTAGCTAGTAGTATATTTTTGGTAGTACAGGATCAATGCGCTGAGGGACCTCTTTGGTACTGTATAATTCTATGATAAGTAAACTTAATTGGACCTAAATTCCCTTCTCCTCACGCATCCAATCCAATTCAAGAACTCAAACTTAAACTGGCCTTTTGTGCCATGTACATTTTCCCTTCCCTTAAGATGCTTCTCAAAGACTATGTTTGATTAAGCTTTCAGTCATAGACTCATAGTCAGAGTCATCCAACACAGAAACAGACCCTTCGTGTTTGATGACTCTGGCTATGAGTCAGAATGAAAAATGTGGTGCTGGAAAAACACAGCAGACCAGGCAGCATCCGAGGAGCAGGAGAATCGACGTTTCGCGCATAAGCCCTTCTTCAGGACTTATGCCCGAAACGTTGATTCTCCTGCTCCTCGGATGCTGCCTGGCCTGCTGTATTTTTCCAGCACCACATTCTTCAACTCTGGTACTCCAGCATCTGCAGTCCTCACTTTCTCCTATGAGTCAGAATGTCCAACCAGGTTTCCCAAATTAAACTAGTCACATTTGCCTGCACTTGGCTCATATCTCTAAGGAGAAAGTGAGGTCTGCAGATGCTGGAGATCAGAGCTGGAAATGTGTTGCTGGAAAAGCGCAGCAGGTCAGGCAGCATCCAGGGAACAGGAGAATCGACGTTTCGGGCATAAGCCCTTCTTCAGGAAAGAAGCCCTTTCCTGAAGAAGGGCTTATGCCCGAAACGTCGATTCTCCTGTTCCCTGGATGCTGCCTGACCTGCTGTGCTTTTCCAGCAACACATTTCCAGCTCATATCTCTAAGTATTTCCTTTTCATGTTCCAAATGTCTTTAAAATGTTGCAACTGTACCTGCCTTGACCATTTCATTCCATGTAAGCACCATACTGTGTGAAAAGGTTGCCCCTCAGGTCCCTTTCAAATCTTTCCCCTCTCACCTTAAATCTATGCTCGCTAGTTTTGAATTGCCCTACCCTCGGGAAAAGGCCTTCACTATTTACCTTTCCTATGCCTCATGATTTTATAAACCTTTATACGGTCACCCCTCAACCTCTTACTCTCCAAGGAGAAAAGTCATAGCTTTTTGATTAGAGTAGATTCCCTACAGTGCGGAAACAGGCCCTATGGCCCAACAAGTCCACACTGACCCTCCGAAGAGTAACCCACCCAGACCCATTTCCCTCTGACTAATGCACCAAGCACTATGGGCAATTTACCATGGCCAATTCACCTGACCTGCACATCTTTTGGATTGTGGGAGGAAACCGGAGCACCTGGAGGAAACCCACACAGACATGGGGAGAATGTGCAAACTTCACACAGACACAGTTACCTAAGGCTGAGATTCGAACTTGGGACCCTGGTGCTGTGAGGCAGCAGTGCTAATCACTGAGCCACTGTGCCGCTTATCCTGCCTCTTTTTTTTGTTAAGATTACTTACAGTGTGGAAACAGGCCCTTCGGACCGGCAAGTCCACACCGACCCTCCGAACAGCAACCCACCCAGACCCATTCCCTGACATTTACCCCTTCACCTAACACTACGGGCAATTTAACATGGCCAATTCACCTAACCTGCACATTTTTGGACTGTGGGAGGAAACCGGAGCACCTGGAGGAAACCCACACAGACATGGGGAGAATGTGCAAACTCCACACAGACAGAATTGAACCCTGGTCTCTGGCGCTGTGAGGCAGCAGTGCTAACCACTGTGCCACCATGCCGCCCATAACTCAAACCCTCCAGTCCTGGTAACATCCTTGTAAATCTTTTCTGTACCCTTTCCAATTTAGTAATATCCTTCCTATAGCATGGCAACCAGAATTATATGCAGTGGCCTTGCCATTGCCCTGTGCAGCCACAACAGGACGACCCACATCCTATACTCAGTGCTCTAACCAATGAAGTCAAGCTTGCCAACAACCTTCTTCACCACCTCTTCTATCTGTAACACCACTTTCAAGAAACTATATACCTGAACTCCTCAGTTTCTCTGACAATACTCTACAGGGCCCCATCGTTAACTGTGCAAGTCCTACTCTGGGTTGACTTATGAAAATGCGAAACCCCACATTTATCTAAATTAAACTCCATCTGCTATTCCTTGGCCCTTTGACCAGCTGATCAAAATCCCTTTGAACTTTTCCACTGTCCACTATAGCATGAAGTTTGATATCATCTGCAAACCTACTAACCATGCTTCCTATACTTTCATCCAAATAGTTTATATAAATAACAAACAATAATGGACCCTGCATTGATCCCTGCAGAACACCGCTGGTTGCAGCCACCTGACGAAATCGTAACTCACTTGGTTCAATGTCACCTTTTGTCCAATTACTTTCCTGCAAACCAATTTGAAATGTTTTACCATATTAAAGATGCTATATCAACGTAACTTTTTGGATAAAATGTTAAGCTTTGACTTTTATAGTTTCCAATTTGAAATAGTTAGTTGAAAATTAGTATGAAGGCATACACATGTAACTTAGTTCTTTTGGCAAGGTTAACTAAGGGGAAGTGTCCCAGATTAACAAGAGAGGGCAGGTGCTATTGTAGCAAAATGAACAGAAAATAGAAAATTGTCCTTCATACGCAAAGAATAAATGTAAGCAGCCAATTTTAATTTGTATAAACATAGCGTATTTCTTCAGAGAAGTTATGATATCCCACATCAGAAAGGAATGACAAATATTTGTTTCATGTTAATAGGTTTCCTTCATGATTACATGATTGCTGTCGCTTAGCAACAGTGGTGCTTCTCATGACTATTTTGAACTGAATGATCATACAGACCTGGGAGAACAATCTCTACTTACCCTGTCTTTCAGAAGAGACCTTGGGATTTGCTTCAAATTACATCTTTAAATCTCAATGGTAATAAAAAATGGAACATATACTGTGTCAACTGAGATGTTTTGTTTGCTCTGCAATGTTTTTAAAATATTAATACACAGATTCAGGATTGGATTGTGTATTTTTAAAAATTTATTCACATTGCAACACCAACATGTAGTAATTTTGGTAACAGTACCATTGCTCCCTGACACAGTAAACTAATCAGTTAATGCTCTGCAGTAAAATTGGAAAGAGATTCTCCATCTGCTAAAATGCTCACTTCGAGTCATAGAGATGTACAGCACAGAAACAGACCCTTTGGTCCAACTTGTCCATGCCAACCAGATATCCCAACCCAATCTAGTCCCATTTGCTGGTACTTGGCCCATACCCTCTAAACTGTTCCTATTCATATACCCCCCCATCCAAATGCCTTTTCAATGTTGAGATTGTACCAGCGTCCACCCCTTCCTCTGGCAGCTCATTCCATACACGTACCATGCTCTGCATGAAAAAGTTGCCCCTTAGGTGCCTTTTACATCTTCCCCCTCTCACCCTGGACCTATGCCCTCTAGTTCTGGACTCCCTCACCCCAGGGAAAATACTTTGTCTATTTATCCTATCTGTGCCTCTCATGATATTATAAACCTCTATAAGGTCACCCCTCACCCTCTTAACTCTCGAGGGAAAGCAACCCCCTGCCTATTCAGCTTCTCCTTATAGCTCAAATCCTCCAACCCTAGCAACATCCTTATAAATCTTTTCTGAAACATTTCAAGTTTCACAACATCCTTTTAATAGGAAGGAGACCAGAACTGAACACAATATTCCAGAAGTGGCCGTACCAACGTCCTGTACAGCTGCAAAATGACCTAACTCCTGTACTCAATACTCTGACCAATTAAGGAAAGCATACCAAATGTCTTCTTCACTTCCTGTCTACCATGCAGCTCTACCTTCAAGTAACTATGAACCTGCACTCCAAGATCTCTTTGTTCAGCAACACTCCCTAGGATCTTACCATTAAGTGTATAGGTCCTGCTATGCAGCACCTTGCATTTATCTAAACTCCATCTGCCACTCCTCAGCCCACTGGCCCATCTGATCAAGATCCTGTTGTACTCTGAGGTAACCTTCTTCACGGACTACTATACCTCCAATTTTGGTATTATCTGTAAACTTACTAACTATACCTCCTACAGTCACATCCAAATCATTATTGTAAATGATGAAAAATAGTGGACCAGGATCGATCCTTGTGGCACTCCACCGGTCACAGACCTCAAGTCTGAAAAGCAACCCTCCACCACCACCCTCTGTCTTCTACCTTCAAGCCAGTTCTGCATCCAAATGGCTAGTTCTCCCTGTATTCCTGAGATCTAACCTTGCTAACCAGTCTCCCATGGGGAACCTTGTCAAATGCGTTACTGAACTCCACATAGATCAAGTCTACTGCTCTGCCCTAATCAATCCTCTTTGTTACTTCTTCAGAAAACTCATCGTGAGACATGATTTCCCATGCAGAAAGTCATGCTATCTCTAATCAGTCTTTGCCTTTACAAATACATGTAAATCCTGTCCCTCAGGATTCCCTCCGACACTTGCCCACCACCGACGTCAGGCTCATTGGTCTACAGTTTTTTCCTTACCACCTTTCTTAAACAGTGATAACCTCCAGTCTTCTGGCACCTCACCTGTGACTATCAATGATACAAATATCTCAGTAAAGGCCCCAGCAATCTCTTCCCTAGCTTCCTACAGAATTCTAGGGTACACCTGATCAGGTCCTGGGAATTTATCCATTTTTATGCATTTCAAGACATCCAGCACCTCCTCCTCTGTAATATGGATATTTTTCAAGATGTTACCATCTATTTCCCCACATTCTATATCTTCCATGTCCTTCTCCACAGTAAACACTGATGCAAAATACTCATTTAGTATCTCCCCCATCTTCTGCGGCTCCACACACGGGATGCCTTGCTGATTTTTGAAGGGCCCTACTCTCTCCCTAGTTACCCTCTTGTCCTTAATGCATCTGTAAAAATCCTTTTGGATTCTCTTTAACCCTATTTGCCAAAGTTATCCCATGTCCCCTTTTTGCCCTCCTTTTTTCCCTTTTAAGTATACTCAACTGCCTTTAAGGGCAGCATGGTGGCTCAATGGGTAGCACTGCTGCCTCACAGCACCAGGGTCCAAGGTTCAATTACAGCCTCGAGTGACTGTCTGTGTGGAGTTTGCACATTCTCCCTGTGTCTGCGTGGGTTTCCTCCGGGTGCTCCGGTTTCCTCCCACAGTCCAAAGATGTGCAGGTCAGGGGAATTGGCCGTGCTAAATTGTCCCACAGTGTTAGGTCAGAGCGAAATGGGTCTGGGTGGGTTACTCTTCGGAGGGTCGGTGTGGACTGGTTGGGCCGAAGGGCCTGTTTCCACACTGTAGGAAATCCGTAGGGAATCTAATCTAATCTAAGGATTCTCTCAATCTCTCCTTTCTATATTTGACATATGCTTCCTTCTTTTTCTTAACCAAACCCTCATCCAATATTCACTACATCTACAGCCTTTCCTTTGACCCTAACAGGAATATACTTTCTCTAGACTCTCGTCATCTCATTTCTGAAGGATTCCCATTTTCCAGCCTGTCAAAATCTGCCCCAGTCAGCTTTTGAAAGTTCTTGCCTAATAGCATCAAAATTAGCCTTCCTCCAATTTAGCACTTCAACTTTTAGATCTGGTCTATCCTTTTCCATCACTGTTTTAAAACTAATAGAATTATGGTTGCTGGCCCCAAAGTGCTCCCCCACTGACACCCGAGTCATCTGTCCTGCCTTATTGCCCAAGAGTAGGTCAAGTTTTGCACCTTCTCTTGTAGGTACATCCACATACTGAATCAGAAAATTTTCTTGTAGACACCTAACATTTGGCCTCTGGCACTCATGCAATTCAATATTCAAGAAAATGTCGTACGGCATACTGAATAAGAATTGAGTTAAAATTAAAACAGACTCACTTGGATAAGGTGGAACCTTATATTAAAAAGTTTGAATGGATCTAGTATCTTGGTTCTGAACAATGTTACAGCTTCAGTGGCTGAGAGCATTTGATTTTTAGCTTGTCACTGTGCAAATGTGTGCCAAAACACATTCCTTACAACATTTTGTGCAGAGAAGCATATGCAAATGCATTCTTGGTACATTACTCATTATTTGGAATAGGGTGTGTACCCTATTTTGAAACGCCCACTGCCCTCCTCTGTCAAGGTGGACTGATTAAATAGCCTTATGATTCAGGAAGGAACACAGAATTGAAACGTTGTGTAGAAGGTTGGTAAGGCCATACTTGGAATACTTTGCCATTCAATATTATGGCCTTCAATATTTCAAAAAACAATGTGGTGGCTTTGAAGAAGGAGCAAAACTCTACATGTTAATCAAACCCAAGGTATATAATTTATTAAGAAAGATTTTAGAAGGGTGTAACTCGTTTTCTAGAAAAAGAGAAAAACTAATGGGTGATCTAATCAAGGTCTTTAAAATTATGAAAGGATTTGATAAGAGCATACTCAGAAGATGTTTCCACTTGTGTCTAAGACTAGAACCAGACGCCATAAATGTTAGGTAGTTAATAATAAATTCAATTGAGAATTCAAAAAAACTTTTTTATGCAGAGAGTTGAAAATCTGGAACTCACTACCACAAGTATGAATATTTAAGAAGAAGCACAAGGGAGAAAATAATAGAAGTCCATATTGAAGCAGTTAAATGAAGGAGGGTGGGAGGGAGTTCATCTGAAGTAAAAACACCACCATAGTCCACTTGAGCCAAATAAGCAGTTTCTATGCTGTAAATAAAGCACAACACTCAAGAAACTCAATACCATAAAAGAACAAAGCAGCTTGTTGACAAATGCCCTTTCCAACAACTTCAACATTCACTCCCTTCACCACTGATGCACTGAAACAACATGTGCCATTGTCAAGATGCACGACAGCGAGTCACCAAGGCTCCTTCGATAGCATCTTACAAATCTGCAACCTCTACCAGCTAAAATAATAATAGGAGCGATGCACAGGAATAGATGCATCCTGAATGTGGAACGAGATCACCATGCTTGCACTTGCTGAATCGAAATTCTGGGACTCCCTTCCTGGCATTGCTGTGCATGTACCTACACACCAAAAACTGCATTGGTTCCAGAAGGGAGCTCACCACCAACTTCTCAGGGGAATTACGGATAGGCGATAAATACTAGTCCAGACACAATGCCCACAACACATGAGTAACCTCTGAACAAACATATGGTCACATTTTTGTAATACACTGCATATCAAAATCCCTAACAGGATTGTAATCCATCTATAAGGACTGTAATGGCTCAAGGTGGCAGTTCACAACCACAAGGACAATTAGGAATGGGCCATCAATACTGACCCAACTAGTAATGTCAACATCATATAAACAAACTTTTAAAAAATTGAAATGCTCCTTTCCCAGCAAAAAATAATTTCAAGCAATGCATTGGCTGTATCAATACCAAATAGATCTTTGTGATATCTCAGTACTATCAAGCTGGAGCACTGGAGGTTGAGGGGTGACCTTATAGAGGTTTATAAAATCATGAGGGGCATAGATAAAGTGAACTGCAAAATTCCTTTTCCTAGGGTAGAGGAGTTCAAAACTAGGGGGCATATTTTTAAGGTGGACGAGAAAAATTTAAAAGGGTCCTGAAGGGCACTTAGGGTGGTTCATATGTGGAATGAACTGCCAGAGGGAAGTGGTGGATGCTGGTACAGTTACAATATTTAAAAGACATTTGCATAAGTACATGAATAATGAAGGTTTAGAAGGATATGGGCCAAATGTAGGCAGATGAGTCTAGTTTTGCTTGGGAAACTTGGTTGCCATGGACAAGTTGGAATGAAGGGTCTTTTTCCATGCTGTATGACTCCATGACTAAGTATCTTGGAAGAAATTTCAATCCAATATTTTCACGGCGGCTGGCTTGTTCGTATTTCTTCAGAATTTATAATATCATCCCCAATTTAAATCTAGTTTTTGGATTGTCTCAGAATCTAAATGCTATGAGGATACTCTTCAGCAGCTTAAACTAAAGCACTAGATGACTACAGGAGGAGACAATCTACATGAAACATAATATTCCATATTAACGCAGTTAATCAGCACCAGTGCTTGAATAGTGTAACAGTGAGTATGTGGAAACAGCCTTGTCTCCATTAGACTCAGAGTCACCAGCATGACCCTATTATAACCTGTCTATCCAGGCTTCAAGGTGTGTACCACCAAGGTGATGTACTGGTAAATTAAAACTTCCACTCTACTTGGAGAAAATAGAGAAGGTACATTAAGTGGAAGATTGCACACAGCAATTAGTGAATGGGTTTATTTCCACTATTCTGTTAAGTTTCATAAACCTGAGCATTGCAAAATTTGTAAATTATAACTCAGTATACTTCACTAAGGAGTGGAGGAACTCCAACATCACTAGTAAAGGGTTGGAAAAGGCATAAATTAGCTGCAAATAAGCATAAATCAAAATTACAGCTCTGACAATATGTATGGGGTACCCAACTAATCAGGCTGTAAAGATACTTCAAACTTGAAAGGTTTCTGATGGCAAAAATCACTATCAACTGACTTATCATTGCTATCTTCATCACAAGGACATTCACATCATCCTCAGCTGGTTAACAAGCTGGAATGCTAGTTGCCATTTCAAATGCATCATTTAAATTGGTGAAATAGTTGTCAAAAACATTTGCGGTTTTCTTTTGTATAGTGGATCAACGGTTGTTCCTTCTGAGCCCTTGGTAAAGGCATGAACTTTGTACTGCAGATCCAGGTATGAATGAACCAATCCGTAAGATTTACAAAACTGAGAGAGTATATAAGGATTATAGTAGTTTGAGGTGGAAATCTAAGCCAATTGTAATGTTCTTCTAAAAGCAAAACACCGTGGATGCTAGAGATCTGAAACAGAAACAACGTCGTGTAAAAACTCAGCAGGTCTGGCAAGATCTGTGAACTGCAAAACAGATTTGGGTTTTGAATCCAAACACTTCTTCGGAATTGGGACCTTGTTTTGAAGTGTCATTGGACTCAAAATATTAACTCTGTTGGCTCCACAGACGCAGGGAAATCTGCTGAGCTTCTCCAGCAACTTTCTGTAATGTTCTTTTGTTTTAATTTTGGATTGTTTGCTTTTTTATTAGAATTATCGAATGTACAACTAACAGTCAGCAGGAAGCTGCGATTTCCCCAGCTCAATCACGGTCAGTTAACTTTGAAGTCTCAGTTGCTTTTTTGTCCTTAACAGTCTTTCCCATGTTTCGTAATTGCAAATATAGTCCTTCATTTACACCCTGTGCTTTGAGTCAAGAGCCTATCTCACTGTCCCATGTTGAATGTTCTGTTTCCCAAGTCTGTTTTTTCTGTGTCCCAGCCAAGGGTGTGCTACAATACTGACTTTTTTCCTCAATGACTCAGCAGGGATAGTTTATAAAATCAGCAAAGCCTTGTTCCCTTGGTGTGGGAACTTAAAGTATTTCAAATCAAATAGTCTATGCTTCGTCGCCCCAGTGTAGAGGAGACCATATTGTCAGAAGTGAATACAGTAGACTATATTAAGTAAATTGCAGCTCAGTTAGGAGGGAGGAAGTAAATGGGCTGGTGTTACACATTCTTCAATTGCATGGGAAGGTGCAGTGGGGAGGTGTCAGGAGAAAAGAGGAGCAGACCAGGGTGTCCTGGAAGGAACAGACCCCACAGAAAGTTGACAAGGGAGGAAAGGGAAACAGAGCTGGTGGAAATGGCGGCTAATGATCTTTTGGATGTGGATGCTGGGGGGATGGTAGACATGAACAAGGTGGACCCTATCACTGCTGTGGGAGGAAAGAGAAGGGGTGAAGGCCAAAGTGCAGGAGATGGGTCAGACTGGGCTGAGAACCCTGTCAACCAAGGTGCTGAGTAATCCTTGGCAGAGGAAGAAGTTGGACATTTCAGAGACCCCTATACAGAAGCTAGCATCATTGGAAGAGATTGGATGGAGATGGAGAATCTGAGAGAATGGAATAAAGTCTTTACTGGAAGCAGTGTATGAGGATGTATAATCCAGGTAACTGTAAGAATCGATAGATGTATAGTGAATATTGGTGATAATCTTATTCCAAAAATAAAACAAAGATGTTGAATAGAAGGGAGGAGTCAGAGATGGACCAAATGAAGGTGAGAACAGGGTGGAAATTGGAAGCAAAATTGATAAACTTTCCCAAATCCGAATGAGAGCATAAAGCAATGCCAATAATGTCATTAATGTACTGGAGAAAGAGTTGCGGAATAACTATCTACTGTGTACATTTTTTGTTTTTATTCAAGAATTGTTTCCTCTCATTAAAATTAATCTTATTCAAACATAGATGGTTGAAGGCATCAGCTTTATATGGGAGAGAAGAGGATAATTATGAATAGCATGTGCTATTCTCTACCACTGAGGCCAAATAATTTCTGCTATCTTCACCTCTCAGGATCAGTGCATTAAGATTATGGCATTTTCTTGCCACAAAGCAACTCAACAAAGCAGGAGCAAAGAGGAAGCATGCATCATTGAGGTAAGGATGGCAGGAGACCCACATATTCTCCTCTCTTCATTCATCCCAATTTGTCATCTGACTAAAACCTAATCTGGACAAAGAAGTTTTTTAACAATGTATTAAACTCCAATTTCTCTCACATACCAAAATTGTTAATGCCTGTTGGATACTTTGTTAGAATTTGGGGGATGGCAGTTACTTGCTGAACCCTGGGATTACCACAGGAGCATTGGAGCAGGGGTAGGTTATTTGACCCCTTGAGTCTTTACTGTTATTCTTGGTCATGGCTAATTATTCACGTCAACACCATTTTCCCACACTTTCCTCATATCTGAAGGATATAAACTGAGGCAAGAGAGGAGGGGGAAGTTGTATTTTTGATTAAACAAAATATTACTACCGTAATCTGGGAAGATAATTCTGAGGGATCATCCAGTCAAACAATATGAGTAGGAATTAGAAATAAGAAGGGGATGTTCACCTCGATTTGAGTAAACTGTTCGCAAGTGTAGGGATGATGACAAGTGGGAGGCTTTCAAAGATGTGAGAGTTCAGAGGCATGATGTTCCTGTTACAGTGAAAGGTAATGCTGATATCAGTAGGGTACAATGGATGAATAAAAGATGTACAGGTTCTAGTCAAGAATAAAATAGAATTGTATATTGTAATACGAACAGCAGAGATCAAATGAATCTCTTGAAATGTATAAGGAGTATAGGAACATTCTTAACAGGGAAATCAGGAAGGCAAAGAGGGGATATGAGATAGTCTTGGTAGATAAGGTTAAGCATAATCCAAAGGGATTCTACAAGTACATTATGAGCAAAAGGGCAACCACAGAGAGAATAGTATCCCTTAAAGATCAATGAGATCATTTATGTACTGAAGCTCAGGAAATGGGAGAGACATTTAGTGAATATTTTGCATCAATTTTTACTGTGGAGAAAGAAATGGAGGCTGGAGAACTGGGGAAATAAATATTGATGTTTTGAAAACAGTTCACATTACAGAAGATGAAGTGCCGGAGTTCTTAGAAAACAAAAGTGAGTAAATCTGTGGGTCTTAATCAAATGTATCCCAGTATGTTGTGGAGCTGTGAGGAGAAATTTAGAAACAATAGATCTGTGAGCCTGACATCAGCGATGGGTAAGTTGTTGGAGGGAATTCTGAAAGATAGGATTTATGTGCCTGTTGGAAAGGCAAGGACTGATCAGGGATAGTCAGTGTGGGTTTGTGCAAGGGAAATCATGTCTCACAAACGTTTTTGATTTTTTTGAGGAAATAACCAAAAAGATTGATGAGGGCAGAGTGGTAGATGTTGTTTACCTGGACCTCAGCAAAGCCTTTGACAAGGTTCTGCATGGTAGACTAATTGGTAAAAGTGGATCAAATGGGATTTTAGGGAGAGCTTGCGAATTGAATATGAAATTGACTTGATGGTAAGAGATAGAGGGTGGTGGTGGAGGCTTGTTTCTCAGACTGGAGACCTGTAACTAACGGTGTTCCACAGAGATCAGTACTGGGTCAACCTTTGTTTGTCATTTATATAAACGATTTGGATGAGAGCATAACAGGCATAGTTAGTAGGTTTGAAGACGAGACCAAAATTGGTGGTGTAGTCGACTATGAAGAATGTTCTCTAAGATTACAATAAGATCTTGAACAATTATGTCAATGGCTGAGTAGCAGCAGATGGAGTTTAGTTTGGATAAAGGAGGGGTATTGCATTTTGATAAAATACACAAGACAGGACTCATACAATTAATGGTAGCGCCCTGGGAGTGTTGTAGGTCAGAGGATCCTAGGGTTCAAGTATGTAATTCTTTGAAATTTGCACCTCAGGTAGACAGGGTGGTTAAGAAGGCTTTTAGCACACCTGCCTTTATTGCTTAGACCTTTGAGTGTAGGAGTTGGGAAGTCATATTGAGGTTTCACAGGATGTTTGAGAGGTCTCTTCTGGAGTACTGTGCGCAGTTCTGGTTGCCCTGATTTAGGAAGGATATTAAATTGGAGACGGATCAGCAAAGATTTACCAGGGTATTGCATGGGAACAGAGAGTCGAGTAATAAAAATAGGCTGGAGAGAGTGGGACTTTTTTCACTGGAACATAGGAGGATGAGGGACGACTTTGTAGAGGTTTATATCATCATGAGGGGTATAGATGAGGTGAATAGCAAGTTTCCCTTCACTAGGGTGGGCGGGGAGGCGGGCTTCAAAACTAGGGGACATATCTTTAAGGTGAGAGAAGCAAGTTTTAAAAAGGATGTGAGGAGCAACTTTTTTTTTTAACACAGAGTATGTGGAATGAACTGCCAGTGGAACTGGTGGATGTAGGTACAGTTACTAAAAATCATTTGGATTTTTAAAGGCATTTCAATAAGTACATAAATAGGAAAGATTTGGAGGGATATGGGCCAAACGCAGGCAAGTGGGACTAGTTTAATGTGAGAAAATGGTTGCCGTGTGCTAGTTGAACCGAAGGGGTCTGTGTCCTTGCAGTATGACTCTATGATTCTATATGATTAGATTAGATTAGATTCCCTACCGTGTGGAAACAGGCCCTTTGGCCCAACAAGTCCACACCGACCCTCTGAAGAGCAACCCACCCAGAAGCATTCCCCTACATTTACCCTTTCACTAACACTACGGGCAATTTAGCGTGGCCAATTCACCTAACCTGCACGTCTTTGGACTGTGGGAGGAAACCGGAGCACCCAGAGGAAACCCACGTAGACACGGGGAGAATGTGCAAACTCCACACAGACTGTTGCCCGAGGCAGGAATTGAACCCCGGTCTCTGGTGCTGTGAGGCAGCAGTGCTAACCACTGTGCCACCCAAATCTCCTATTGGCATTAATATCTAGAAATCTAGTATCAAATCTACATAGATTTGCTACTAATCACCATGCATTGCTAAAGAAACATGTAAACCCAGAACAGGATTTGGCTGTGATGTACTTGATGGACTGAGCCACGTGATTGCACTCAGTGGCTCATTTATTCATTCAGTTGCGCTGTTCTTGAAGGCAATTCATTGGTCCATTGTCAGCTGATGCTTCATCCTGAGCTTTTTTTTGGCAGTTTGCGTCAGTGTAGGTTTATCATTACCCACTCTCAGAGGCAGAGCAAGGAGACATGTCAGATGTCTGCTTCATTCGGAATAGGAATTAAACCGGTTCTGGTGACATTATTCATAACCACACACTCGCCATGTAGTTAACTAAGTTAAGTGGCCTTCATTACAATTCATGAAAAATAGCCACTTTGGTAAACTGCCAGAGAATGAGTGCACTCATCAGATCCTTGCATAAGTTAACAGCAACCTTTCCATGACATCATACTATCTGCTAGAAATAAAAATTTAAGTTCATATGTGAAGAATGACTGGCCATAAGGAAGGGAAGGAGGAAGGGAGACAGAGCTAAGCCTGCAAAGGAAAGGACATCTAGCTTTATTGGAAATTACTAATAATTTGAGGCCTTTGAAATTGGCCCGGTCAATTCACTTCACCTCAAAATTCAACAGTTGATGGACTACTTAATTTTATGGGATATAGGATGAGCACTTCCCAAAACAGCCAGATTTTGGATGAGCACAGAATAGCTGCTCCCAGCAACTAAATATAGTTCCTAGTGCTCAAACACTAATACATACTGGATTTAGTGTTGTGCAATTGAGGCAGACTTGATAAAGGAGCTTAAGTTGAAGGAACTCTTAGGAGGCAGTGATCACAATATGATTGAATTTACTCTGAAATTTGAGAGGAAGAACACAGAATCAGAGGACCCTAGCAGAGGACAGCAGAACAGCAATGACAGGAGTTTCCAGGAGTAATTCAGGAGACACAGCAGAGATTCATCCCAAGGAAAGAGGAATATGGTACAGGAAGGATGAGGTAACCAAGGCTGACTAGGGAAGTCAGGGATAGAATAAAAGCAAAACAGAAAGCATACAAGGTGGCGAATGGCAGTGAGAAACCAGAGGACTGGAAAGCTTACAAAGACTAACAGAGGGCAACAAAAAAAAGAAATGAGGGAGGAGAAGATTAAATAGGAGGGTAAGCTAGCCAGTAATATAAAGAAAGACTGTAAGAGCTTCTTTAGATATATAAAGGGCAAAAGAGAGTAAAAAGTGGACTTTGGGCTGCTGGAAAATGATGCTGGAGAGATAGTGGGGAACAAGGAAATGGCTGAGGAACTGAATAATTACTTTGTGTCAGTCTTCACAGTAGAAAACTGAGTAATATCCCAAAAATTCAAGATAGTGAGGGGGCAGAACTGAGTATGGTGGCCATCACCAAGGAGAAGGTGCTAGGAAAACCGAATGGTCTGAAGGTGGATAAATCGTTTGGACCAGATGGACGATACCCCAGAGTTCTAAGGAAGATAGCTGAAGAGATAGTGGGGGCAGTAGTGATCTTTCAAGAATCGCTAGAATCAGGGAGGGGCCCCAGAGGACTGGAAAATTGCTAACGTGACACCTTGGTTTAAAAAGAGAGCAAGGCAAAAGACAGAAAATTACAAAATGATTAGCCTAACCTCAGTCGTGAGTAAGATCCTGGAATTCATTGTGAAGGATGAGATTTCTGAATACTTGGAAGTGTATGTGAAATAAGGCACAGTTAACATGGTTTCATCATGGGGAGGTCATGCCTGACAAATCTGCTAGACCTCTTTGAGGAAGTAACAAGCAGGTTAGACCAAGGAGAACCAGTGGATGTTATATATCTGGACTTCAAGAAGGTCTTTGACAAGGTGCTGCACAGGAGGCAGCTGAGTAAGATAAGGGCCCATGGTGTCAGAGGCAAGGTACTAGCATAGATAGAAGCTCGGTTGCCTGGCAGGAAGCAGAGAGTGGGGATAAAAGGGTCCTTCTCAGGATGACAGCTGATGACAAGTGGGGTTTCGCAAGACTCCATGTTAAGACCACAACTTTTCACTTTATACATTAAGATGATCTAGATGAAGGAACTGAGTGCATTCTGGTTAACTTTGCAGATGATACAAAGCTAGGTAGAGGAAAGGTCGAATTGAGATGGCAGGGAGGCTGCAGAAGGATTTGGACAGGTGAGAAGAGTGGGCAAAGAAGTGGCAGATGAAGTACAATGTGGGAAGGTGTCAGATCATGCATTTTGGTCAGAAGAATAGAGGCATGGATTATTTTTTAAAAATGGAGAGAAATTTCAGAAGTCTGAAGTGCAAAGAGACTTGGGAGTTCTAGTCCAGGATTCTCTCAAGGTAAAATTGCAGGTTGAGTCAATAGTTAGGAAGGCAAATGCAATGGTGGTATTTATTTTGAGAGGACTTGAATATAAAAGCAGAGATGTACTTCTAAAGTCCTATTAGGCTCTGGTCTGATTACATTTGGAGTATTGTGCACAGTTTTGGGTGCCATATCTCAGAAAGATGTACTGGCCCTTGAGCGTGTTCAGAGGAGGTTCACAAGAATGATCTCAGGAATGAAAAGCTTAACATATGAGGAACATTTGAGGACTCTGGGTTTATACTCGATGGACTTTATAAGGATGAGGAGGGAATCTAATTGAATCATACAGAATAACGAATGGCCTGAACAGAGAAGATGAGAAGCAGATATTGAGAAGCTGTTTCCATTGGTAGGAGAGACTAGGACCTGGGAGCACAGCCTTAGGGGAAGAAAAGACCTTTTAGAACGGAGATAAGGAGAAATGTCTTCAGCCAGAGTGTGGCAAATTTATGGAGTTCATTGCCACAGAAGGTTGTGGAGGCCAGATTATTGAATATATTTAAGACTGAGATAGATAGGCTCGAGTCTCAAGGGGATCAAGGGTTATGGGGAGAAAGTGGGAGAATGGGGCTGAGAAACTTATCAGCCACGATTGTATGGTAGAGTAGACTCAATGGGCTAAATGGCCTAATTTCTGCTCCTATGCCTTATTGTCTTGTATCTACTCTACACAGACATTTATAATTCCTATAACAGGATAACCAGAACTGCACACAGCACTTTATAAGAAGCCTCACCAATGTCCTGTTCAACCTCAACATAATGTCCCAACTCCTATACTCAAAGGTCTGAGCAATCCAACCATTTAAAGTTTCCAAGGAAGCACTTTTACACCAAAGTTGTAAACCTTTTCTTCAGGTGCTGATTTATGGCTGCTTGTCAAAGATTTCTTTAGATAAATCTAGCTCCACTCAAATTGTAAAACTACAAAGTGAGTGAATATTTTCCAATAAAAAACATGGCTTTATGCATGGGAAATCATGTCTCACAAACTTGATTGAGTTTTTTGAAGAAGTAACAAAGAGGATTGATGAGGGCAGAGCGGTAGATGTGATCTATAAGGACTTCAGTAAGGCGTTCGAAAAGATTCCCCATGGGAGACTGGTTAGCAAAGTTAGATCTCGCTGAATAGAGGGAGAACTAGCCACTTGGATACAGAACTGGCTCTAAGGTAGAAGACAGAGGGTGGTGGTGGAGGGCTGCTTTTCAGACTGGAGGCCTGTGACCAGTGGAGTGCTACAAGGATCGGTGCTGGGTCCTCTACTTTTTGTCACTTACATAAATGATTTGGATGCGAGCATAAGATGTACAGTTAGTAAGTTTGCAGATGACACCAAAATTGGAGGTGTAGTGGACAGGGAAGAATGTTACCTCAGATTATAACAGGATCTTGATCAGACGGTCCAATGTGCCGAGAAGTGGCAGACTGAGTTTAATTCAGATAAATGTGAGATGTTGCATTTTGGGAAAGCAAATCTTAGCAGGACTTGTACACTTAATGGTAAGGTCCTAGGGAGTGTTGCTGAACAAAGAGACCTTGGAGTGCAGGTTCATAGTTCCTTGAATGTGGAGTCACAGGTGGATAGGACAGTGAAGGCGGTATGCTTTCTTTTATTGGTCAGAGAATTGAGTACAGGAGCTGGGGGGTCATGTTGCGGATGTACAGGATATTGGTTAGGCCACTGTTGGAATATTGTGTGCAATTCTAGTCCCCTTTCTATCGGAAAGATGTTGTAAAACCTGAAAGGGTTCAGAAAAGATTTACAAGGATGTTGCCAGGATTGGAGGATTTGAGCTATTGGGAGAGGCTGAACAGGCTGAGGCTGTTTACCCTGGAGCATCGGAGGCTGAGGGGTGACCTTAGAGGTTTACAAAATCATGAGGGGCATGGATAGGGTAAATAGGCAAAGTCTTTTCCCTAGGGTTGGGGAGGCCAGAACTAGAGGGCATAGGCTTAGGGTGAGAGGGGAAAGATATAAAAGGGAGCCAAGGAGCAACTGTTTCACGCAGAGGGTGGTATGTGTATGGAATGAGCTGCCAGAGGAAGTGGTGGAGACTGGTACAATTGCAACATTTAAAAGGCATTTGGATGGGTATATGAATAGGAAGGGTTTGGAGGGATATGGGCCAGGTGCTGGCAGGTGGGATTAGATCGGGTTGGGATATCTGGTCGGCATGGACAGGTTGGACCGAAGGGTCTGTTTCTATGCTGTACATCTCTATGACTCTATAAAAGAAAGATACTGTTTTCATGAGCACCATGCTTTTTCCTATTTACATAAACGGAAGCATTTTCAACAGCAAATATCAAAACGAGCTTCTACGGAATAAACAAAAGGGACCCATCTGGCCTTGGAAATAAAATACTGCTACCAATGAAATAGCTGCATCCAGAAGGGCATTTATTCCATTTTCTTCTCACCATTCACTTCAAAAGGCAATCACAGAATCACAGTACACAAACAGACCCCTCGGTCCCATCAGTCCGTACAGACCAAAATCTCAAACTACATTGGACTCACTTGCCTGCAATTGGCCCATTTCCCTCCAAACAATTCTTACTCGTGTACTTTAAATGTTGTAACTGACCCACATTCACCACTTCCTCATTCCATTAACAGACCACTGTCTGTGTGAAGAAATTGCTCCTCATGTCTTTTTTAAATGTTTCTACTCTCACTTTAAAAATATGCTCCCAAGGCTTGAAACTCTTCAAGGGAAAAGGCACCTGCCAGTTACCTTATCTACACCGTCATTATTTTATAAACCTCTGTAAGGTCACCTCTTAACTTCCCACACTCCATTGAAAAACATTTCCATCCTCTCCAATCTATTTTTAATAACTCAAACCCTTCACTGCCGGCAACATCCTGGTAAACCTCTTCTTAAACCTCTCCAGCTCAGTAATATATTTTCTATCAAAGTGACCAGAACTGCATACAGCACTCCAGAAGAAGCCTCACCAAGTCCTCAATGTAACGTCCAACTCCTATACTCAAAAATCTGAGCAATCCAGCCATGTAAAGTCTCCAAGGAAGCACTTTTACACCAAAGTTGTAAACCTTTTCTTCAGGTGCTGATCAAGACGTTGAGCCTCATTACTGATCTTTTGATTTAATTAAAGAGATTGACAACTTGATAAGAAAGGTAAAATGTGGAAAAAGCATGTAACACAAGCACTAGGCAGTGTAAAAATCGGCAAAAACATACAAGGAAGAGCATGGAAACAAGTAAACACATGCAATCATGCATAAACATGCACTCTGAAAGTGACTTACAGTCCTCATGTCCAAGTCTTCCTCCACAAAGTCAAGATGGCGTCTGACCTGTATATTGTGACGACTTGAGGAAGCATGCTGTGGAGGTGCAAGGGAAGAGGAATACAAAAAAGGAGGGAAGGAAAACCCATTTAAAAATCATGCAGAAGGGAACAAAAAGACTCTACACTAAGGATACAGGGGAAAAGAATGGTTACTGTACTTGTCAGATGCTCTTTCCACCAGCATGCATTTGTATTGGAAAATTAAGAACCACGGTAAAGCTGATCCCATATTTTTAAAACTGTATTGGGGCAAACTTACCTAGATAGATTTTACATCACACATCCAGACGTTCCAGTTAGCAGAGTATTAAAGTGCAATTACTTCACCTTAGACAGTACACTAATACAAAACTTTAATGCTTCCAGAGTTTAATGTATGCATTGTCATCTGACCATTTGGTTTTCAAGCTACTGTGATCCATTCATGCATCAGAATATCTTTCATAATTTTGCATCCTGGATCCCAAATGTTAGTGATTATCACTTCGCCAGTGACAGTGCCTATTCAGATTACTCCGCCAGACACAGAGTGAACACTGGCATAGTGTGACTTGAATGTGCATTTGAGAATTTCCCCCAGATGAGCTCACAATCATATTTGAGGTTATGGTTCAGCGTTGGCCATCTGCTACTCTAAACAGAGTATCTAAGTGCTCATTTCCCCTGGTATTCCCTTGAGATAAAAGGCATTAACATTCTTTGTTCCTTTAAAAAAACAAACAATATGCAATAGTCACATTGTAGTTGTATTTATATTTTCAAGCAACATTTTATACTTCTCAGCAAAAGAAATGATAGCATTTGATAGTTTCTCAGGTCAGTTTGTTATCATTGGTTACCTTGACATTAAAATATTAGGATAGCTTGAAAAACAAATACCAGGGAAGAAGATCAATGATCAAAATAGATGTTGATGTGTAATTAAAAAGTAGCAAAAAAAGTTCCCTCCTCAATACAAACTAGAAAAGCTAGTATATCAGTGTCTCAGCACACAACAGACAGTGAGAGAATGAGATTAGAAAGGGGGACACAGGTACAGAGGGATGACCAAGCAAACATGCAAGACCAAAACAGAACATTTACAGCAAAGAAAGCATGTTATAACTGGCATGTAATCTTGAGAGTGAAATGGGTAAGGGAGAAAAGTAAGTCGAATTCAGAACTTGAAAATAAGCTGCTGGTGTTTACAAAAGCTTTTTCTTTTTAAAAAAAAAGGAAAAAGGAAATGTAATATATACTTTGCTTGCCTTCTTAGCTGCTTTTACCTTCATAGCTACTGCTAAGTTTTAAATATTTCACTGTTACTGATTAGTCAGCATTATATCAAAGGAATACAGCTGACATGAGCGCCTCTCACCTCTGGCTCACTCTAAAATTGCTGATGTACCTCATCATCCTTACCCTTTTGTTAATTTACAAGTTTGCCCCATCTATCTTTTCAATTTGGCAGAAAACCCATGGCTTTGGGAGGGAGGGAGGTGGTGTGGGGAATGACCTGAGGTACAGGTTTGCATGGTGCCATGGGACCGGAAAACATTCTGCAGAGCTCTGGTCGTCACTCAAACAGATATTTTAATTGCATACCTCATATTTCAGCAATTTTGTAATCAATTTGCTCTAAACTACACACTCACTACCTGTCAGGACTGTCGACATGTTTTCTACTTGTTCATCATCCTGAGAAAACCTTATCTTGAACTTGTCGTCAGCCATTTGTGGTTTCAATGTCTGCAGCACTTGTCCTCATTGTCTGGGTTAAGTTCTTCTAGTGCCCAGGAAGACAAGTGCTCCAGCAATATCACCCCAATACTTCATTTCTCCAGAATGAAAAAATCCCAAGTTCCAGAAACGCTCCTCAGCATAGATATTAAAGAGATATCAGTATAGACACACAGTAAGTGTCTCCTCAGAATTCGGCTAGCCATTAAATGAGAGGTGTTTTAGCCACATTTCAACCACATTTAAAATGGACACAGGTCGAAGCAATAAGGAGCTAGAAAGATCAATTGCCACAGATCTTAAAACAATGTTTTTTAATTGCACTGGCGACAGAAAATAGCACCAACCTCAAAACAAGAGATGGTAATAATAATTTTATTAAAATAATTATTAAACAAAAGTAACTATTTTCAGACAAATGAAGGGGAGGACTGGCAGACAAGTGAAATTGACAGAAACAACACAGAACTCAACCTTAACTTTGTCCAAAGATAAAATTATTGCTTCATTCTTCACAGAGGTGAAAGATTTCTAAATGGAGGAGAAAACCAATTTAATGTGTTCATCTTTTAATGTGAACAATATTAACCAATGACATGGCACAAAACCCAGATTCCTTTTCAACAAAGTTAATAACTTGCAGCAACCAGGTAAACCCATCAGGGTTACCATCCATGTAGATCCCATTAGGTGCTGGGGATTTGTCCACCTTAATGCTTTTTAAAAACCCAACACCTTATTTTATACTGACACCCCAGAATTTCAACCGATTCGTCCCGAGACTCACTATTCACCATGTCCTTCTCCTTTGTGATTACAGATGCAAAGTATTTAAGGACTTCTCCCATTTCCTCTGGCTTCACGCCTCTGTCCTTGAGTGGACCTACTCTTTTATTATGTATAAAATACATATTATATATATATAAAATGCCCTTGAATTTTCTATAATCAGGTTTGCCAAACACATTTCATGTCTCCTGACAGTCCTGCTAACTCCTTGTTCGAGTTCCTTTCTGCTTTGTATTCTTCGAAGTCTTAGATTAGATTACTTACAGTGTGGAAACAGGCCGTTCGGCCCAACAAGTCCACACCGACCCGCCGAAGCACAAGCCACCCAGACCCATTTCCCTACATTTACCCCTTCACTTAACACTACGGGCAATTTAGCATGGCCAGTTCACCTAATCTGCATATTTTTAGACTGTGGGAGGCAATCGGAGCACCTGGAGGAAACCCACGCAGACACGGGGAGAATGTGCAAACTCCACAGAGAGTCGCCTGATGTGGGAATAAATCCGGGTCTCTGGCGCTGTGAGGCAGCAGTGTTAACCACTGTGCCACCGTGCTGCCCATATCTTGTCTTGTCTGTCTTCAGTTTCCTAAACCTTATGTGTGCCTCCTTTCTCTTATTGACTAAGGTCCAATTTCTCTTGTCATCCAAGGTTCCCAGTTCTTACCATCCTTATCCTTCATTTTCACAGGAACATGCTGATCCTGAATTCTAATCAACTGGTTTAAAAGATTCCCACATGCCAGATGTGGATTTATCCTCAAACGGCTGCCCACAGACTACATACCCCAGTTCTTGCCTAATTTTGCAGTAGTTAGCCTTCCCCCAATTTGTAGTTTCACCCAAGGACTACTCTTGTCCTTATACCTAAATAACTTAAAACTTAGAGAATTATGGGCACTGTTCCCAAAGTGCTCCCCCACTGGTACTTCCATCACCTGCTGGGCTCATTTCCCAATACCAGGTCTAATATGGCCCCTTCCCTAGTTGAACTATTTACATAGTATTTCAAAAAAATCATTCTGGAGATACCTAACAAATTCTCCCAACCAAGCCCCTGGCATTAAACAAGTCCCAGTCAATATAGAAAACCCTGCTGTTCACACATTAAAATAAATACACTTCAGACCACCAGTCACCACCCCCATCTGTTGTTCTTAGTCTTACTGGCCTTAATCTCAGACTCTTCCTTGGTCATACCACTTGCTTACCTTTTGCTCTGGTCCCGATCCTCTGCCTGGATATTGGTGTCCTTCCAGTTTAGGTGTAACCTGTCCTTCTTCTACAGGTCCCATCTATCCCGGGAGGAATCGCAATGATCCACATGCCTGAAGCCCTTCCTCCAACACCAGCTTTTTAGCCAGGTATTTAATTGTACTATGTTCCTCTTCCTAGCCTCACTGGCATGTGGCACAGGAAGTAATCCCAACACTACAACCCCAGAAGTCCCGCTTTTCAACTTCCACCTAACTCCCTGACCTCCGTTCACAGGACCATGTTTCTTTCTGCCTTTGTTGTTGGCAACGGTATAAATCACAACCTCTGACTGCTCATCCTCCCCCTTTCAGAATGTAGAATCACAGAATCTCTACAGTGCAGACAGAAACTATTTGGCCCATTGAGCCTGCAGACCCTCTGAAGAGCATCCCAATCCTCCAAACTGTCCCTGTAACCCCGCATTTATCATGGCTACTCCACCAAGCTAACATATCCCTGCACACTACAGGGTAATTTATCACGGCCAAGCCATCTCTGGATTGTGGGAGGAAACAAAAGCATCCAAGGGAAACTTGCAGAGGCATAGGAGAACATACAAACTCCACGCAGACAGTCACTTATGGCTGGAATGGAACCAGACTCCTGGTGCTGTGAGGAAGCAGTGCTAACCACTGAGCTATGCTGCCCAGTATCTCCATATCCTGTGCCTGCTCAGAGACATCCTTGACCCTGGCACAGAAGGGAACACACCATCCTGAAGTCTCCCGCTTGTGGCCACAGAAATGCCTATCTGTACCCAGAGTACAGAGTTCCCTATTACTTTTTCCTGCTTACATACTGACCCTCCCTGCTGTGCAACAGAAAGAGATGTGGTGCCACTGATCTGACTTCTGCTGCTTTCCCCTGAAAGGTCACCACCCTCACCACCCAAACAGTATCCCTGTTGACAGGGGAATGGCCACAGGGAACGCTAGCACTGCCCACCCCACTTTTTCCTGGTGGTCACCAAACTCTTCTCTGTCATGTGACCAGCTTGCTAAATGTGCTATCCAAGACATTCTCATACTCAATTAGCTTCTGTTAAGGAGACTGCAGGAACAGAAAAAGTGAAAGTGTACAGAAATCTTTGAAGACGGCAGGACAGTTTATAAAGGCTGTTAAATAGGCAGAAAGAGTCCTTCAGTTTATAAATAGAAGCACAGATGAGACAAGCAAGAAAATTATGCTGCAGCTTTGTAATTCTGGACACAATAGCACAGTTATACAGGTATTACAATTTAAATTGCCACACGCTTCAAACTCGATAAATGACATTCCACTTCAAGGAATAAAACTTAGAAAATGGTGGGCATATACAGGGGACAGGATGGGTCAACATTTTAGATATGATTCTTCATCCTAAGCTAAAGCATTAGCCAGTAAAGAGATGGACTACAGCTGTATGCATTTCCATCAATGTTTCTGATTTTGTTTAACTGGTGATTTATTCTGCTTAGCCCGCACTGCAGATCTCATCATGGATTCCAACATATAATCCCTTAACCCATTACAGCAACATAAGAAAATTCCCTTTTCTTGCAGTGGTCTGATAGAGATGAAAACACACAAAAGAAGCAGGAAAAAGCAAGGTAACAGCTGAAACAGTGATCACAGCCACATTATTTGAGCATGTTAATGAACTCCTAAACTTGTAGTCTTGCTTTTCATTGCCAGCTGGAGGAACACATTTCAGAACATGCACTTAAACACAAAGGCATAAGAAAAAGTACACGAAAACAATACCTCTGTTGTGGGTTGACCTTGTTGGTTCAAATCAAGATCCTGAGGGCGGGCAACCTTGTCAATGTCCAAAGAATCCTGGCTAGACGTGGCAGAAGTAACACTGGATCTAGATGAGGTACTGTTTGAGCGGATGTCTGCATCACTAACTGTTCCAGCTGATCCCGTTCTTCTGTGCTGATTGGGCAGAGAGGGTTTTGTATCATATGTCATGGTACTGGTCTGCCGTGCTGCTTCATCCATACTAAGGGAAGCTTGTTCCAGTTGGGCAGTAATGTCATCCAGTGAAAGGTTGGTTTGCAAAGTTTTTGGACTTCTCACTGAAGAAGAACCCTTCAAGCTGCCCTGCTTAGAGGATGCTCGAGTGGCAGATTGCTTCTGAGCAGGTTTGGCTTCTTTGTTGGGCATCTTAGCAGGTACTTCATCTTTGAGAGATTTTTTCACAACACTGTCATGTCTGGAAGGTTCTTTGCTGATGTTACTGAGTTCCTGTTCCATAGAGCAGAGATCGGCCATGAGAGCATCCAAATCCACTCCATCTCCTTGGCTCAAAGCCTCTGAAACATGCAGCACGTGCAAAATTAAAAAGAGAAAAAGAAAAGATTAGTGTCAGTGATAGTCCTGAATATCCATCAGAAATCGCTCTGAACCTCAATACTGATCAAAGGAACAGACATTTGCTCTCAGATAAAATTCTACCTGAAGCTGTACAGCCAGCAAAAGATCCTTGTGTTTAGAACTATATTCCTCCAACCCCACAGCACCTTTAAAGGAGTTTGCAACAGTAAGTTGAGGCACTGAAGTAGACAATCAAACATGATGTAAGTGAATGGCAAAGGAGGATCAATATACTACCCCTGATCCTATGTTAAGTATAGCACTTAAAATGAAGGCACTATGGCTTAGTCAAGCAGCATGTTGACAGTTTCAAACTTTACATGGAATAGGAGGAAAACCATACCATAACTAGGTTGGAGGTTTCAACATAAAGAAAGATGAAGAGAGATATTGGAAGACATATATCTACACTGTCTCAGAGCTAATCGCCTAGCCAATGAGACAAATGTAAGAATGTCTGAGTGAGGCAAGTAAGATTTTGAGAGATCGGGAATAGAGAGTGAAATTTAGAGAAATATCCATCCATTGCACTGTGCCTCCACAACTTGAAATGATCGATAAAGTTGTTCTAAAAATCAGATTATTGTTACGAATTTCCCTTTGTGGATGGTGCAAGTAAAGACAATGATTTCAGAAAGAAATTGGATGACAAATAAGTCAATAAACTTGCAGGAGTATGGGACAGAGCAAGGGAATGAGACTGAATGAATTCCTCGACAGCAAGACTCTCCATGCTTTGGCTCCCAACTTGCAGTGGGGTCACAGCTGAAATTTTGGGTTTGTAAGCTCCAAGCAACAATGGCCACTGTGCTGCTCTGACCATATGTTAATAACTGCATGTCCCTTTAAATCTCTCAGCATTTTAAGTAAAGTAATGGGCATAGCCAAACTGAACTGGAATAGACTAAGAGGAGGCTGGAAGAACACAGCAAGCAAGGCACCATCAGGAAGTGGAGAAGTCAACATTTTGGGTATAGTTGCCATTACTGAAGGATTATACCCGAAATGTTGACTTCTCCACCTCCTGATGCTACCTAGCTTGCTGTGTTCTTCCAGCCTCCTGCTTGTATACTTGGATTCCAGCATCTGCAGTTTTGTTGTCTCTAACTGAACAGGAGGCCTGAATCCTATTTGGAGAAACCCTGTGGAAAACGTTTTACTAATAGACTCTGCCGACAAGCAGATTCTCCACCATTTCCACTGACAGGATTTCACCCCAACTCACTCATTCCTGCATGGTCTTCACCATCCCCACTCGCAGGGTATTCACAATTCACCCCCAATCATTATCGCAGGTCTTCACCCCTCACTATCACATGGTCTTTATGCCTTCACCTGCTCTCCCAGATTTGCAAATCATAATTTTCACACCCTAGAGTGGGAAAACATTTGGCAAACATTTCTCTCCAGAAAGCCAATATGGACTCAAAAGAAATGAATGACATCCTTCTGTATCATTGTGACTCCATGATTCCTCTCAATCATTGCTAGGTAGTGGCTTCAGGCACAGTCACCCTTTCCATGCAGTCATTGTTTACCTGTAAGCCCAGGCAGCTATTATTGAAAGTGTTAGCAGCCTAGCAATTTTCCCATGGCAGGGCCCAAAAAGAGAGGCTTCTCTCAACAACTAAGATTTTGAGACAGAGGGAATTGGATTTAAAAATCCAAACTGAACTTGGCAAAATTAACTGCAGCAAAAGACCAATTCTGTCTTAAGTCATGCTTTGTTATTGTCAAGTACACCTGGATAGCTAAAAAGTTACTTGACACCAAGCCTACTTGTGGAACAACAGCAGTTTCCTTGATTCAACTCAAGGGCTTGAAACATTGAGCTGTGAATTTTTGACTGGATAGTTCGACAATAGAAGACATTTTGTAACTGTGAAAGCACTGTAAGGGATGAATTAAGTTACTTCCAGATAATTAGAAAAACGAACATATAATTCAATGGGAAAGTATTTGAGATCCCAGTCTTAACTTCTGCCCTTATCCCCTCCAAGGAGAGGAATATTGATGCTGAGAACACCTTTCATTTCTAAATTACAGTATCTGTACTGAGCCTTTACAGTGCAGGAAAAATCACAAAAAGAAACAGACCAAAGCTCCTTCTGCAATGCCTATCACACTCCTGAGCAAAGCTCTGAACTCATTGCGCAAAATGACTCAGTCCAACCTTAATTGCATCAGTAAGACCTTTTCCACTTTTTACAATCCAGCAAGCCTGCCATTTAATACCAGTGAGAACTGAATGTCAGTTGGACAATCTTTCAGGAGATGGAAAAAAATTGAGCAAACCCATCTTCCACTTGACTACAGTGTGCAAAATCCTCAGAATGAACACATACAGTTGAAGTACCACAAATGAAAGGAATTAAATTGCATTTATTGTCACGTGTATTGAGGCACCATGAAAAGCTTCTTCTTGCGAGCAATACAGGCAGATCGCATAGTTAAATAGCATAGATAAGTAAATAATAGAGAAACAGCGGCAAAACAAAAACACAGGTACAGGCAAATGCTAAGTGTTTGAGAGTCCATTCAGTAATTCCAGCAAAATTACTGGCCTATTTACAACCAAAGATGTAGCTACCACAACAGCTGGGGTCTAGCAGCAGCACCTAGTGTTTCCAGCCATCTTACTCAGTTTAAGCTGAACTGTTATCTTGTGACATTTCACTTTAACATCAATATATTCTGATAGTATTTTCTTGCCTAAACTCCTGAAGGTGCAAACTTTGACTGGGACATGAATCTACTGGTGCTTATCAAATTCTGGAATGTGATCTTGTATTCGAATATCTCTAGGACTCTATCTTGTCAACATCTACAATTGAAGTAGATTCAAAAGCTGAGCCCCTTTTTAATCTAGCATGAGATGAATATACAAGCACTTTCCAGCAGAGGTCACCAAGTAGCTACCAGGGGTAAAAATCCCACACAATTTCTCCCACTAGACCAGGGCAATCCAACCACATGTAATATTCTAACTGCTGTCCAGCTCAGTAGAGACCAAAGATAAGTCATGCGCTCATCATCACAAAAGAACCCCAAGCAGGATGTTTTGTTGTTTCTTCAGAAAGTTTCAAAATGCCAGCAAATCTCAAAATGAAAGTAGTACAATGAAAACATCAAAAGAGAGCTGGATTCTTGTTAGAAAATGTGAGACAAACTGTGCAAATGCATGAAGTCTTGAGTCTTGAGAACCTTGAGCTCCAGATCTATTAAATTCCCCTTGGAGTGATGAATGATTGGCTTCATAATTCCAGGTCGTACTGAAATAGTTTTTGCTGTACTCTATTACAAGAACTGCTTTTCTTTGTGAATATACTTGAGGGTGCTGTAATTGTCTGCAGTACTGTTGCAGTTCACCTGATCCTTAGGTAGCTCCTTCCAATCCACAACCACTTCCACCTAGAAGGACAAGGGCAGCAAGAAACTTGGGACCACCACTACCTGCAAGTTTTCCTCCATGCCACTCACTATCCTTGATGGACAAAGTCAGAAGTCACAAAACAGCAGGTTATACTCCAAAAGGTTTATTTGAAATCCGTTGAATCCAGAGATGAACTCAAGTTTGTGGAACAGCAGGAAGAATGGAGAAAAATCAACCACAGATATCACCCCTGATCACTATGAAGTGGCTTTAAGAATTCCTACTAGTAGGTGGGTGTGTGTAATTGGGAAATAGCCTGCTGACAATGATCATCCTGGTTCTTGCATGAAAGATGAACAGATGAGAAATGGGTTAGGCCAGAAATATATTTTTTGACATGCATGAATCACCTCTTCAGTAAAACTAAATTGAATTACAGCTGGAAAATGCATTGGGCTTTGAATACAAAGAAACAGTTAACTGTGAGAAACAAGTGACCTTTAAATGTGCTTCAATGTGCAATCCTTTTCAGCTATGAAGGTTGAGCAGAATGATTATTTTTGCCAACCATGCTCATTTTCTTTCCTCCTCCACTTCTTGTTCTGAAAGGGCTTGCTTCTGTTGTATTTGCGCATGATACTGATCACTTGCTAATTCTTATCCTAGGTGTCATTTTTCATACTTGCTGCGAGATTGAAACACAAAGCCAAAATTGCCCCTGTCCTCATTCAACATGCATACAATCACTTTCAATAGTGGATAGTTCGAATCTCAGACTTTCTCCCCTCTAGCCCAGAGTACGGACTCCTGCCGAATTGCTGATTGTGACAGATTAGCTACCTCATCACAAGGTGGAAAAAAAGGTTTGTACAGTTCATTTACACTTGTCCTTGGCCACCTAAGCAAGCCATCAGGCTAGCTACTGTTACAACTGTTTATACAATATACTCTCAAATTACATATTGCACTGTTGTTGCTCCAAGTTCCAATGACCAGACAGTAAACCACATGAGATTCATGTTTTCCGCTTGAGAAATATGGAATCAATCTACATGTGGAGGTGGCAGCTGAACTTCATGCAAGAAATATGATATCCAAAAATCACCAATGAACAAGTATCCTGGAATACATTAGCCTGAAGTTTATATTCAAGCATAATAGGCCTGTGCTGTCTGAACTCCAGCAAGGTCAAAGACCTCACTCATTTTTGTGCAGGAATGTTGAAGTGAATTAATAGAAATACCAAGAGTCAGAATTATCCAGAGACAAAACAAGACACCAAAAAACCTCAGCAGCTAATAATAGCAAGAGAGTCTCCATTCTGAACTGTTTCGAGGACCAACAATCACAGCTCTCACCATTCAAGTTGTACATTGAGAAGCGATAAGAGAAGTTTGCAAGATTGGTTTCTTGCCGAAGTGGGGATTTCTTCACATCTTCAGGTTTCCCGGTATCCAAACTCTGGGAAGACAAAATAAAAGCTGTTCTCAATTTCATAAGCATTTTATAATAACTGTAAACTCATTTTACATTCAGCTCTGAAATAAATAAACATTCATTTCTTGAAAGGAATAATAATTCACAAAAATCATAAAATACATCAGTTAATTATTTTAAATACCTAGAAGTACTCCTATCAGCAAGGTTAGTGTTCTTATGCTTGGTCATTATCATGAGTCCAGCTCAAAGTAGTGATGACAGCAGCAGGTTCAAACGTAACAACACTTGTGCGTGAACAGCCTCGTCATACCCACTGCTAAGTTTCACACTTGACTGTGACGTTTGGATGATGCCCAATCCCAGTGGAACAGCATCCAGACCGAACTTGTACTGTTGAGTTATATTCAAAAATCGGATCGGTCCTGGTATCCTGATCCCAATAAAGCATCTGGTTGACCTTATCCTCTATAATGGAATCAGGAAGAACTATAGCAAGACCAATACCAAGCACTTTTGAAATAAGTTAAAACCTGTTAATTTGCTGGGTAAGGAGATCCAGGTCAAACAGAGTGCAAAGAGATAAGAGAGGTTTCATTCGAGAGCTTTAAGTTAACTGACAGAAACTAGAATTCTGGTAATGGAAAACAAGAGAGATTGGAAAACAAAAAGAAAATATTTATGATTTTAGGTTTATTTCTAATGGAGGATAATTAAGTTCTTACTGTGCTGGTTAAATCATAGGAACATTAAACTTAGGAGCAAGACCAGGCTATTTGGTCCTTAGAGTCTGCTTCACTAATACCATGGCTGATGTGGCTGTGGTCTTTGCTTCACTTTTCTGTCAGCACCCAATTACTATTAAAATCTAACACAGCCTTGAGAAAATGTAAACAGTCCACTACCTTCTGGGAAAGAGAATTCCACATACAAATAATCCTCAGAGAAAGGCGAATCTCATCTTTTTCTTAAGAGGCAGACTACTTGTTCTTAACTATATTTCCTGTTTTTTTGTCTCCTCCAAAGAGGAAACTTTCTCCAGGTATTCCACCTTATCCACTTCCCCTTAATGTAACAAACAAAGGCAGAAATTACTGGAGAAACTTAGCAGTCTGGCAGTCTCTGTGGAAAGAACTCTTGAACAAGTCTCACAAGACTCGAAATATTAATTCTGTTTTCACTCCACAGATACTGCCAGGCTGCTGAGTTTCTCTGGGAGTTTGTTTGTTTCAGTAGTCCAGAATGTGCAGGTTTTTTTGGTTTTATTATCTTAATATATTACATGTTTCAATAAGACAACTGCTCATTCTTCTAAATTCTCAACAAATATGGAGTTAATCTATTCAACCTTTCATCAAAAGATAATCTTTTCATCTCAGAAGGCTCACCAGATATCCAAGGATGTGTGTGTGTGATATTTCTAAATAGCTAGCTCATTAGTATCAACTTATCTGGAGAGACGGGTGCTGTCACAGTTAAATACAGTACAATTATACAATTCTCTCAGAATTCATGGGCAAAGGCAACATGGAGGAAGATGAGAGGGGCAGAGCAGTTACAGACAAAGTGGATACTAAAATGTCAGCAAAATAAGTAACGGGAAGAAATTAGATTGGTTTACGGAGGTCAGGATATTGAATTTTCTCTGCTCTTCATTAAATTTTTCTATTCCTATTAGTTACTATTGCTGTTAAAAGCTTGAGAGTCACAGCAACTACTAGCTTGTTTTCCCCTTATCCCTGCAATGGCATGACCAATATCATTGGCTATATGGCCTTTATGCAAATGAGTTCTCAACTTTACAATTCAATTATCAAAACATAAATATCAAAAAATACATACATACATACAAACAAACTATTACAAGTACAAACATGAAGTATAAAAGTTTGATTATACAATACAGCTGTTCCGCAGATTGGGGGAGCGTACTTGATTTTTAACTCAATATATGAAGACCAATAACTCTTTAAAAAGCATTTCCTATCATTAGTATTCTTAGAGATAAAATTATGGTTAATGCATCTGATCATAACCAATTGAAGTGTATTCAACGAGCAAACTCTGGCATTGATGATGTGGAGGTGCTGGTGCTAGACTGGGGTGGACAAAGTCAGAAGTCACACAACACCTGAATATAGTCCAACAGGTTTATTTGAAAACACAAGCTTTCTGCTGCTTCGTCAGGTGAAGTGAGGTGAATTTGGTGAGCAGATCATTTCCCATGAGACTCCAGTTTCTGATCTTTCCTTTTGCTCCTGGAGGAGCAGATATATCTTTTGGTATTTCCCATTCCTAAAGTGTGTTACTGAAATTAACTCAGTTATGAACTGCCTTTGTTGAAAGAGATATCAAGAAAGCTCACGGATCAATGCTTTTAATAAGAAAAAGACAGAAAAATCTGAACCTCGTCTATCTATACCTCAACCCCTAATCACAAGCTCATAAAAGGTAAAGAGAACTCCTGATATAAACAGTACATACAATATGTTTACAAACAGATATATCTTTGAGCAATAAAGGCAGTCAATAGACTACTCCCTGCACATTTAGGAGCGCTCTCATGTCCCAAAAAAAGTTCTGCGTGCCGGACTGAAAAGGTGACTAGTCTTTTTTATCCCCCCCATCGCTTTTAGTTTTCAGTAGGCCCGTTGGGAATTTAGAATAGTGGAATGGAGATTAGGGCAGTTGAATTTTCTTCCTGCAGAATGTGGCAGGTAAGGGTCACCACCAGTGTCCCTGCTAACTGCACCTGAGGGAAGTGCACCAAGCTTCAGCTCCTTGAAAACCACGTTAGGGAACTGGAGCTGGATGAACTTTGGATCATTCGGGAGGCAGAAGGGTTATTGAGAGGAGTTACAGGGAGGTAGTCACATCTCAAGTACAAGGAGGTGGTGGATAGGTTACCATCAGGGGATGGAAAGGGAACCGGCAGGCAGTGCAGTGATCCCCTGTGGAGGTGCCCCTCAGCAACAAGTATGCAGTTTTGGATACTATGAGGTGGGGGGGGGGGGCAACAACTAATCAGGGGTAAGCAATGGGGCACAGGTGTGTGGCACAGAGTCTGTCCCTGTCACTCAGAAGGGAAGGGGGAAGAGGAGCAGAGCATTAGTCATTAGGGACTCCATAGTTAGGGGGACAGACAGAAGGTTCTGCGAGTACGAGAGAGACTCACGGTTGGTGTGTTGCCTCCCAGGTGCCAGGGTTCATGATGTCTCTGATTGTGTTTTCGGGATCCTTGTGAGAGAAGAGGAGCAGCCCCAAGTTGTGGTCCACATAGACACCAACGACATTGGTAGGAAGAGAGATAAGGATTTAAAGCAGAAATTCAGGGAGCTGGGATGGAAGCTTAGAGCTAGGACGAACAGAGTTGTTACCTCTGGTTTGTTGCCAGTGCCACGTGCCAGCGAGGAGAGGAATAGGGAGAGAGGGGAGTTGAACACGTGGCTACAGGGATGGTGCACGGAGGGACAGTTTTAGATTCCTGAATAATTGGGGCTCTTTCTGGGGTAGGTGGGACCTCTACAAACAGGATGGTTGTACAGCCTGAACCAGAGCGGTACCAATATCCTTGGCAGCAGGGCAGTGAGTTTGCTACTGCTCTTCGGGTGGGTTTAAACTATTTCAGCAGGGGGATGGGAAACTACATTGTAGTTCGTGTCCAGGAGGTTACAAGTAGGGAGGACTGAAATAAGGTTTCAGGATCCCAAGAGGACACTGGCAAGCAAAAAGTTAGTTTGAAGTGTATCTACTTCAACGCCAGGACCATCCAGAATAAGGTGGGTGGAAATGCAGCATGGGGCGGTACCTGGGATTTTGATGTAGTCGCTATTTCAGAGACATGGGTAGAGCAGGGACAGGAATGGTTGTTGCAGGTTCTGGGATTTAGATGTTTCAATAAGAACAGAGAAGATGGTAAAAGAGGTGGGGCATCGTTAGTCAAGGGCAGTATTATGGCTGCAGAAAGGAGGTTTGAGGACTTGTCAACTGAGGTAGTAGGGGCTAAAATTAGAACAGGAAAGGAGTTGGGGGGTTTCTACAGGCCTCCGAATAGTTCCAGAGAATTTGAGGAAAGGATAGCAAAGCTGATTCTCGATAGGAGCAAGATTGACAGGGTAGTTGTTACGGGGGTCTCCAACTTTCCAAATATTGACTGGGACTGCTGTAGTTCAAGTACTTTAGATGAGTCAGTTTTTGTCCATTGTGCGCAGGAGGGTTTTCTGACACAGTATGTAGACAGGCCAACAAGGGGTAAGGTCACATTAAACTTGGTACTGGGTAATGAACCTGGCCAGGTGCTAGATTTGGAGGTAGGTGAGCACTTTGGTGATAGTGACCACAATTCAGTTATGCTTACTTTAGCGATGGAAATGGATAGGTATACATCGGAGGGCAAGAACTACAGCTGGGGGAAAGGGGATTAGGCAAGATTTAGGATGTATAAGATGGGGAAGAAAACTGCAGGGGATGGGCACAATTGAGTTTATTCAAGGAACAGCTACTGTATGCCCTTGATAAGCATGCACCTATCAGACAAAGAGGAGGTTGTTGAGTGTAGGAGCCATGGTTTACTAAGTAAGATGAAGCTCTCGTCAAGAGGAAAAGGAGGCTTATGTTAGGATGAGATGTGAAGGCTCAGTTAGGGCGATTGTGAGTTACAAGGTAGCCAGGAAAAACCTAAAGAGAGAGTTAAGACGAGCAAGGAGCGGACAGGAGAAGTTGTGGGCGGATAGAAACAGGGAAAGTTCTGAAGCTTTCTATAGGTATATAACAGGTAAAAGAATGACTAGAGTAAGAATAGGGCCAATCAAGGACAGGAGTGGGAAGTTAGAAGAGATAGGGGGAAGCGCTAAATGAATATTTTTCATCAGTATTCACACTGGAAAAAGACAATGTTGTCGAGGAGAATACTGAGAAACGGGCTACTAGACTAGATGGGATTGAGGTTCACAAGGAGGTGGTGTTAGAAATTCTGGAAAATGTGAAAATAGATAAATCCCCTTGACTGGATGGGATTTATTCTAGGATTCATTCTAAGATTCTCTGGGAAGCCAGAGAGGAGACTGCCGAGCCTTTGGCTTTGATCTTTTGTCATCATTGTCCACAGGAATAGTACAAGACGACTGGAGGGTAACGAATGTTGTTCCCTTGTTCAAGAAGGGGAGTAGAACAACTTACTCCGGTTGTGGGTAAAGTGTTGGAAAAGGTTATAAGAGATAAGATTTATAATCATCTCAATTGGAATAAATTGGTTAAGATATTCAACATGGTTTTGTGAAGGGTAGGTCTTGCTTCACAAGCCTTACTGAGTTCTTTGAGAAGGTGAGCAAACAGGTGGATGAGGATAAAGCAGTTGATATGGTGCATATGGATTTCAGTAAGGCGTTTGATAAGGTTCCCCATGGTAGGCTACTGCACAAAATATGGAATCATGGAATAGTGGGTGATTTAGTGGTTTGGATTCGAAATTGGCTAGCTGAAAAAAGACAGAGGATGGTGGTTGATGGGAAATGTTCATCCCAGAGTTCAGTTACTAGTGGTGTACTGCAAGGATCTGTTTTGGAGCCATTGCTGCTTGTCATTTTTATAAACGACCTGGATGAGGGCGTAGAAGGATGGGTTAGTAAATTTGTAGATGACACTAAGGTCAATGCAGTTGTGGGGAGTGCCAAAGGATGTTGTAGGTTACAGAGGGACATAAAAAAGCTGCAGAGCTAGGCTCAGAGGTGGAAAATGGAGTTTAATGCAGAAAAGAGGGAGGTAAATCACTTTGGAAGGAGTAACAGGAATACAGAGTACTCGGCGAATGGTAAGATTCTTGGCAGTGTATTTGAGCAGAGAGATCTCCGTGTCCTTGTACATAGATCCCTCAAAGTTGCCACCCAGGTTGATAGGGTTGTTAAGAAGGCACAAAAAGTGTTAGCTTTTATTAGTAGAGGGATCGAGTTTCGGAACCATGAGGTCATGCTGCAGCTGTACAAAAACTCTGGTGCAGCCACACTTCAAGTATTGTGCGCAGCTCTGGTCACCACAATATAGGAAGGATGCGGAAGCTTTGGAAAGGGTTCAGAGGAGATTTACTAGGATGTTGCCCGATATGGAGGGAAGGTCTTATGAAGAAAGGTTGAGGAACTTGAGGCTGTTTTCGTTAGAGAGAAGGAGGTTGAGAGGTGGCGTAGTTGAGACATACAAAATAATCAGAGGGTTAGATCAGGTGGACAGTGATAGCCTTTTTCCTTGGATGGTGATGGCTAGCACAAAGGGGCATAGCTTCAAATTGAAGGGTGGTGGATATAGGACAGATGTCAGAGGTAGTTTCTTTACTCAGACAGTAGTAGGGGCATGGAACGCACTGCCTGCAACAGTTGTAGATTCGCCAACTTTACAGGCACTTAAATGGTCACTGGATAGGTATATGGGCGAGAATGAAATAGTGTCGGTTAGATGGGCTTCAGACTGGTTTCACAGGCCAGCGCAACATCGAGGACCGAAGGGCCTGTACTGCGCTGTAACGTTCTTTGTTCTGTGTTCTAAGTCAGGTAACTAACTTACCTGAGTGAGTTTGTCAAGCTCACCGAGCCAGGCACCAAACATCTTATCCAAGTCCTGGTCCTCCTTATCACTGTCCTCCTCTGCAGCATGGTCCACATCTTCATCAGAGGTCTGATCCATCTGTAACCAAAGTAATGATCAGTCATTAAGTTTATTTGAGCCATTGTATTGCAATGCAATTGAGCACTTAACACATTTAATATTGCATATCCTTTCAAATTCCTCACATCACCCTTGGTCTGTACCCGCCAGTAAACTACTCCAGTGTTGTACAGTGACGAATCTGTAAGCACCAAATATTGATGATACTCTGTGCACACAACTATTGTAATACAGTATTAAACAAATGATATTGTATCCAATACTGTGCTTGTTATACAGTGAGACTTGTCCCCAGTAGTACTGTATACTATTTTACAATGATAGCCCTGTACCCACAGGTACTGTATCCTAGCGTAATGTCAAACTACATACAGGAACACTATCTCAACATTATATAGCATCATATCCATCACAGTTGCATCTCAGTTTTATATAGGGGCAGACCTGTACTCACCAGTAATGTAATCTAGCATTATACTGTGACAGACCTGTTTTCACCATATGCTCAATCTCAGCAATAGACTGCAGTAAATCTGGACCCACCAGTGCTATTCAAATTGCTTTCATCATTAAGAGGAATTAAACAGTTAGTACAAGCCAGTTGGCATGGGGAGGCTCTATACCCTATTGTGGACATGCCATCACTATACAAACACACAACAGGGATTAAACGGAACAAATCTCTGGGATAAAAGAGTTCAAAGAACATTCAGTTGGCAAGGGAACAAGTTGACAAGTCCACTCCCACAATTCCTCTGTTTCCACTGTAAGAACAAATATCCAAATAGAAGGCGCCCACACATATACTGCTATTAGGTACAGAACATCAGCATGGTTGGGCAATAGTTCTGAATCTGATGATCCGGATGGAGATGATGTGGTGAAACTGCGGGGAACCAGAATATACTCTCACTCTTCCTCGTGTCGGAAAGTTCTCATTATACTTAAAATTGGATTGCCACTCCCAGAGAAGCCATTGCTTGTCACTAAAGAACATTGTAAAAGTCTAATTAATAATCTCATTCCCTCCCATCACATTTAATTTTTTCCAGTGATTTAAAGATCACGAACTGTTCTGAAGTAACAGGGGCTTTCAGCAGATTAATGTCAAGCAAACCTACCATAAGTCTCCCCAATCAAGACTTTAATATTAGTACAAAGTGTGAAGGAATAATTCTGTTCAGTGGAGTGGTGAATCCCACTTACAAATTAAAAATTAATGATGCATTAATCACAAATAGCACTCATTGGCAACAGAATAACACATGCCACAATTTTTGTTACAAAATAGATGCCTTGTTGTTGCACTGGTCTTAGTGAATTGTATATTTGGCATTCAAAACATTTTTAAAAACCAATTCAGGATAGTGATAGGTCTGACCACTGGTCTATGCAGAATTGACTGTTCTCAGCTGGAGACATTTCTAAAAAGGTTGCAATTAGTCAACACATCACTCGGTTAGAAAGTTGGGGGGAGGGAGAAATCAATTACTCCTGATCTCTAATCAGTGACTCTTGACGGTGAATGTGGATGTGTGAATGAAAAGGTCGGCTGCGATGTCTTCCATAGTTTAATTGTTCACTAAGTCACAATCAAGGCTTAAAACATTTAAAAAATGGCCCTTGGGTTTGGTATCAGAATATCACCCAGCACTATGAAACAATAAGTCAGGATAGTTCATCCTCTTGGAACAAGGGGATCAAGTGGGGAGGGAAAAAATACGATAAATGGAGACAGAGAGGAATAGTTTAAAACACCCTGATGAATCGGATCACCGGGAAGAGGTACATAGTGAAATACGCCCAAGTGACTGAAATGACTTGCACTTCTGTAGCATTCCTAATTCCACTAAATGCCAACTGATCCCAGCACCTGCAAGTATTTGTTGGAAACATGTCAGTCAGTCAATTTGCTAACAGAAAGGTTCCAAAAAAAAAGTCACTGAATCTGGGATTGTTCTCTTTAGAGAACAGGCAATTAAGGAACACTGAATAGATATTTTCAAAGGCTTCACAGGAGGCTCCCAAGCACTGAGGATGTCACCTAGACAGGGGATGAAACGTCTGCAACACAAATTCCCAGCTCGGCGAACAGAACCACAGCATATTTTCAAAATTGAAGGATTTTATAAAGCAGCTTGGAAGAAGCCATTCCACTGGCAAAATATTTACATAACTGTCAAAAGAAACAGCATGGAAATGAGATGACATTTTCTTTCTGCACACAGAGGGTTATAGTGATCTAGAATGCATTCTGAAATGGTGACAGAATGAGGATTCCACAGACGTTTGAGCTTATAAATGAAAGAGCTGCTTCCACTGCTGGCAAGTTGATAATAAGGTGATATGCATTGAATGAAGGGTAGAATTACAATATTTTCATACAGGTTATTACAATAGAGATATTTTATTACAAATTTCTTTTAACAAAAAAGAATGAATAATTTAAGAGTGTATATAAAAGATGCAAAAAGAAATAGTTTAGATTACCCCGCTGAGCTAGAGGGCTCCATCAATGAGTGGTATCGCCAAACAATGTAGAATTGACTATCAAACTGCATAAAAATATGATTTACAGTATATACACCTGAAAATATTGTCTTATATAGAGCTGTGTTTCATTAATTCATAAATAAGACTTCACAATACATAATATCTCAAAATGCAAGGAACTAAACACTGAAGTACAAGTAAAAATTAGAACAGTCTGCTTCCACACTATCCTATTCATGGCTCCCAAAACAATTGCCCCATCTGATCTTTCAAATCATGTTATTTTTCAAACACAACTATTTGTAACATGAGCACAAACAGCAGTCCAACATAAATAATTTAATCCCAAAATCAATAGCAGAGCTGAGCTATGAGTCAGAAGACAGCACCGGCGCAAAATTGCTCTCTGGTGATCCAGATGGACGCCCAAAACAAATTGTGGTTATAACTGTTTCTTTGCTGGAAAACTTCTTGTGTAAATGATGCACATTTTAAACTGTAATCCAAAGTTAGGGGATTAAGGGATTCACAGAGCTGTGAAATCTCCCAAACATGATGGTCAATTCAGACCGCTCTATCATTTGCCTTGCAAAAATGATAACAAGGAGACCCAAGGGCAGGTTATGTTTTTATAGGCTTGCTGGAGTTTCACATTAATCGATCATTTAAACTATCTATAAAATAATGAATATAATTAGTAGCATAAGCACCTTTTAGATGACTTGATCATTTTTAATACAAAACTAATCAACCTTTAGATTAGATTAGATTACAGTGTGGAAACAGGCCCTTCGGCCCAACAAGTCCACACCGACCCGC
>NC_057716.1:19011428-19092786 GCF_004010195.1 Chiloscyllium plagiosum | reverse complement strand
CCACGCAGACACGGGGAGAACGTGCAAACTCCACACAGTCAGTCGCCTGAGGCGGGAATTGAACCCGGGTCTCTGGCGCTGTGAGGCAGCAGTGCTAACCACTGTGCCACCGTGCCGCCCACCTTTCTGGCTCAGAAAATGAACAACCTATAACATGGAATCTATCCCTTCAACTGGTATTTTTTTCTCACTTAATAACTTAAATAAAAATCAAATTTTATTTTTTTACTTTTACTCTTTTTTCTCTCTCAAAATGTAATCCTTATCTGTCTGTTAAACAGGTCTAACCAATTCACCTTCTACTTTGCTGTTATTCTATTCAATCTTTTTGCTAAAAGCTCAGTGGTCAAAGAGATAGAATGATAGGCCCTATTATTCACTAAATTCAAAGTTGCCCCACTGTCCTCACTGGACTGTTCCAAACTTTCAGTACAAACTTCCAGCAAGTTACAATGAGTGCATGTGACAATAAAGACAATTCAATTCAATACAAAAACATGGAGATAATGTCAATAAAAGTTTAATGGAATGTATAAGATGCAGCACCAGTTCATTCAGCATTTTCATCCGATTTGCCACTTCTGACAGAAAATTGCTCCCTTCAACCAGAAATAGCTGCACCAAAAGTAATTTCTCAAGACTCATATCAATTAGGATGCTTTACGCTTTTGCTTCAACTACCAATAGACACATTCTAGAATTATTACACTGTCGGGGCTGCCATGGATGAGGTAGGTCAATACAAGATTAAGCGGCTGATTGCTTGAAATACTGTTTTCAGGCTGAGGCTTGGGAGTCTCAGCAGGTTTGGCAGCATCCATTACTTTCCCCATATGGTTAACATTTCAGATCGATGACCTCATGTCAGACAGTTCTGAAACATTTACTATTTCTCTTCATAGATGTTACAGTGCTGAATATTTCACAGAAACCAAAACTAGGAGTAAGCCATTCAACCCTTTGAGCCTGCTCCACTATTCAATATGATGATAGCTGATCAATCAACTCTATACTTTATTCCTGCTTTCTCCCCATCGATCTCTTTAGCTCCAATAACTATATCTAACTTCCTCTTGAAAAAATTTATTGTTTCGTCTTTAAAACATGCTTTTATTTCCAACATCTTTCATTTCTAATTCATCTTTTCAGTATCTGCAGTGTTTGCTCGAGATATAATGGAGACACTAGCTTCTGTAAGCAAAGATCAGCCAACTGGAGAACACTCAAATTGGATATCATCTTTCCACATTTTATTCACTCTCATGCAGTGTTTACTTTTGTCTGTGTACTGGAGGCAGTATTTAAAGAGAGTTGTCCATGCCAAGTATAGCAGTAGGATAAGTTGAACATTGTAAATTATACCTGCTTTCACTGTCCATAAATATCTTGCCTCTTAGTTTGTAACTGAACTTTTCTTATAAATAACTGAGTTCTACAGTCTGGAAGGTTGCAGCAACTGAGAGAAAGTGAGGACCACAGATGCTGGACATCAGAGTCAATAAGTGTGTTGCTGGAAAAGCACAGCAGGTCAGGCAGCATCCAAGGATCAGAAGAGTCGACGTTTCAGGCATAAGCCCTTCATCAGAAATGTCAAGTTCAGCATTATATGCCAAATATATCTGGTGAACATGAAGATTGCTGTAATTGGCCTCAGCATCCCAAGGCGAAAGTGAGGACTGCAGATGCTGGAGATTAGAGTCTAGATCAGAGTGGTGCTGGAAATGCACAGCAGGTCAGGCAGCATCGGAGGAGCAGGAAAATCGACATTTCAGGCAAAAGCTCTTGATCAGGACTGAGGCTGGAAGCCTGAGGGTGTGGAGAGATAAATGAGAGGGGATGGAGCTGGGGAGAAGGTAGCTGGGGGTGCAACAGATGAATGGAGGAGGTGGTAAAGGTGATAGGTCAGAGAGGAGGGTGGAGCGGAAAGATGGGAAGGAAGATTGACAGCTGAACTGGAAGTTTGGAACTGGGGACAGGCCGGAGGGGGGTTAATGAGGAAACTGGTGAAGTCCACATTGATGCCCTGGGGTTGAAGGTATCCAAGATGGAAGATGAGGCGTTCTTCCTCCATGCGTCAGGTGGTGAGTGAGTGGCGGTGGAGAAGGCCCAGCACCTGCATGCCTCGGCAGAATGGGAGGGGGAGTTGAAATGTTCGGTTACGGGGAGGTGGGATTGATTGGTGCGGGTGCCACTGGGATGTTCCCTGAAGTGCTCTGTGAGAAGGCTTCCATGAACATCTCGATGACACAGAGGAAAAACGCCTCTCCTTCTGCCTCAGATACCTTCAACCCCAGGGCATCAATGTGGACTTCACCAGTTTCCTCATTTCCCCTCCCCCCACCTTACCTCAGTTCCAAACTTCCACTCAGCACCATCCTCATGACCTGTCCCACCTGTCAATTTTCCTTCCCACCGCCTCTCCAACCTATCACCTTTACCCCACCTCCATCCATCTACTGCACTCTCAGCAACCTTCTCCCCAGCCCAAGTCCCACCCCCTCCCATTTATCTCTCCACCCCGGAGGCTTCCACCCTCATTCTTGATGAAAGGCTCCTGCCTGAAATGTCGATTTTCCTGCTCCTCGGATGCTGACTGTCTTGCTCAGCACTCCAAGCTCAGTTATGTGCTACCTTTGGTAACTTAAACCAAGGAGGAAGCAACTGTTATTTTGTCTTGCCAATGTGCCACACAAAGAGAGAGCAATTTAAAATAATAAGCAGTCAAGACAGGAGCTAGAGTAACCAAAAACATGCTGGAATCATGTTTGCGATTAAGTTTTACATCTGCTCATGGGTGAACATGCTATTTACACATATTGTCTAAGCTCACACCAAGAGTGTGACTATTTGGAAAAAGTCCCAGATGACCTGATAACCTTAGAACCTATCATCCCAGGGAAGGAAAACCCTGGCACCAATCCACTCAACCCAAGTGGTTTCTACTTCAAAAAGGTGAAGGAGTTGGGCTTTAATAAGACATTGACTGCAGCCCATCTCCATTAATTCTGAGAAAATACCACAAGCTTCAGAATTGAAGCTTGAGCAACAAAGGCCTAACTCTGGCTGAAGACAGAACACATCCGAAAGCAAATTTCCAGACAACGCCTCATGCTCGGATACTGCACAGTGAACATTTCAAAAAGGTATCTCTAAATATATACCTGCATTTCATTAACAGGACAATCTCCATTTCAATCAGTGAAACTAGGCCAAAGACCCCTTTGGGGTCGACAGGTACTTCATTTTCTGCATCGTAATCAAAGCAAAACAAAAGAAACAGATAAAACTCATCATTCTCTCCAGGCAATACTGGGGGGGGTTCACTAGAGCTGTAGTTACAGGCGTCATGACCCTCGAACTCATGATTGAGCTGTGATCAATGGCATCAGTTGATCAGCTGGCTGTTCATCTTTTAGAGGATATCACTGCAAAGTGAATTTAATTCTCATCCTCACATCTTTCCAGTCGCAGTAAATTAACAAAATATTCCAAGACACTTCATAACAGCATTTTGAAAAAGTATAGTACCAAGCCACATATGTAGATTAAATCAGAAAACCTTGTCAAGCATGTAATTTTAGGAAGGAATTTGAAGGATTAAAAAAAGAAAACAATAAAAAGGTGTATAGAGGGACTTCCAGAGCTGGGGTGATGGCAATGGAACGTATAACCACTATTGAGTCATTAAAGTTGGTGATGGACAAGAGGAACGAATTAGATGAAATCAGCATGGGAGTGTATGGCGACTAAAGGAGACTATGACAATAGGAGGAGGCAAAGTCATAGAGGGCTTTGTAAGCAAGAAAGTTTGTGAGAATTGTAGCTTGGGTGCTCGTTGCTGTGGTTCTGTTCGCCGAGCTGGAAGTTTTTGTTGCAAACGTTTCGTCCCCTGTCTCGGTGACATCCTCAGTGCTTGGGAGCCTCCTGTGAAGCGCTTCTGTGGTGTTTCCTCCGGCATTTATAGTGGCCTGTCCCTGCCGCTTCCGGTTGTCAGTTTCCGGTTGTAAGCAATAGGAATTTTAAAATCAGGACCTTGTTCAACTGGAAGCCAATGTAGATCAGTTAGCACAGGAAGAGTATGGAACAAGAATTGCCACAGTTAAGATAAACAGCAGGGTTCTGGATGACTTCAAGTATACATAGGGTAGAATGTGGACACAGCCAGAATTGGTATAGCCAAGGCCAGAGATAATTAGTACAGTAAAGGGAAGGAACTTTAGCTGATCCAGTTCCTCTCCAGCCCTGGAAGACTGAAGCCAATTGTCACACATTCTTGGACCCTGACATGTGATCCTGTTGCCTTCTGTATGGCTCTGATAAATATCACCTCGACCAAGTGAGCAGCAACCATTGTTCTGTTTCACAGAAAATGCTTCCAAAAATAAGCAGCTGAAACTTGAGACATTAACCAAGCTAACAGCTGAAACTCATTAAAATGATGTTCTACCCCAAACTTTGAAACAATTTTGGCAAACAGCACTTCAACTTGGAAAGCAAACATTCCTCCATTGACTCTTGTCATTGCACTGGGCTCCAAAATCACTCCCCATTCTGGTCTAATTCCTGTTTTTTCCTTCAATTCTGTGTTAAGTCAGTGCTGTAGCCAAAGACAAATCTGGCTTTTGACAAATGTAGCCGCCCACAATTGGTGTATCTTTGCTGCACACAAGACTTGTTTATTACCATGCAATATCTCAAATTCAGGACAGAAAGTGACTGGGGCAGCTGTCTGAGTTGTCTCAATGGTGCCCTACTTTCAGCAGAAGTTTGATTCAAGCCAATAAATATAGCAATGAATAGACAGTGTTTTGAAACTATTTCAACAACACTGCACTCAAAGACAACACTCAATGGTCTCAATTTTCAATTTATTGCATTAAAAAAAGTTGTTTGATAGTCAGACAGAGAATGATGAGTTCAAAGGGCATCAACACAGGAACACTTGGTACAGGCTAGCAAAGGCCTGAAAAACTGATCAATTCACTTCAAAATAAATGAGGAACATAGAGAGAAAACACAACCAGTCGTAACATGACAAGTAGATTAGAAAGAGACACGTAACCCATCTGTTCAGATGAGTATTGTACTGGGATTCTGCTTGCATCAGCAACGTATTTTTGGAGTTCAACAAAGCGCTTCACAAATAATTTTGTAAACTAAAACACTTGATAAAAAAGATATGACTCAACAGCAAATTTCAGGTAACGGCTGTAAGAACATTGCCATTGTCACGGCTCTCATTCCAACAAACTTCTTTTCCTCCTTTTCTGTCCTCAATCATTCTTTCTTAAATTGGATTAAATTGGGATACAGCTCACGGGCAACAATCATCTTCTGGTACTCAAGGTATCAATTCAACTGACAATAGTTATTTGCATTTATACCAAATAAATCAGGCAAATATAAAACTGGCGCTAATCCAAAGAAAATGTCATCAAGACAGAAGATTTTTTTGTTTATTAATTCAGGGTATATGGTTTTACTGGCTAGGCTAGTATGTCAATCCCAAGGGATGATGCTGAGCTACCTTCTTGAACCACTGCAGTCCATTTAAAATGTAGGTGCACCCACAACATCCCTTCAGCAGGAATCTCAATTTAAAGAGGAATTGTAAAGAAAGAGAAGTGATATGATAATGAAGTTTATAAAGAGAAGGCCAGAGATTAGACATTAGACTGAATGACATGGCCATCAATGGTAGGTGAACAAAGTTGAGGATGTGCAAGGGACCAGAATTGGAGAATTTAAAGTGAGAATTTGGCCTTCAATGCAAAGGGATTTGATTACAGAAGTAAAGATATCTTGCTACCAGGCCAGTTATTTTAACATATGTCATAGGGGAAAATGTTAGAGGCTATTACTAAAAGCATTATAGCAGGGATTTGGATAAGTTTAAGGTTTACACGTAGAATTGCCACTATTGTCTGAAAGGGAAATCATGCTGAACCAATCCATTAGAATTCTAATAATTATTCAAACATGCTGTGGATAAAGGGGAACTGGTGATTGTAGTATAGTAAGATTTTCAGAGGGAACTTGATGAAGGTGCAACATAAAAAGATTATTGTGGAAAATAAAAACTCATTATGTAGGGGGAAACATACTGGTGCAGCCAGAAGATTGGTTGGTGAACAGAAAGCAGAGAGTAGGCAGAAATGGGTCTTTTACAGTTTAGCAAGATGTAAAGAGTGGTGTACCATAGGGATCATTGCTAGGATCTATTTACAGTTTGTACAAATGTCTTGGATCAAAGGATGGAGTGATAATATCAGCAAGTTTCACAGCTAAGATAGGTAGGAGAGTAGGTTGTGAAGAAGACACAAGGGAACTGCAATAGGATATATATACTGTAGTAGGTCAAATGAGTAGGCAAAGTATGCAAATGATGTTAAGGTGGGCAAGTGCGAAATAGTGAGTGAAAAGTGACTCTGCCAGTCTCGAATAAAACTCTCAACCCCAAAAATGACCCACAGTGCCTCATAAATGCTCACTCTTTAGTTGCTAGACCTGTTGAAGTCTGTCCCATTTTGCATGATGATATTGCCACACAACATGATGGAGGTTATTTTCAATGTGAAGGCAAGTCTTCAACTTCACAAGGTGGGAGTGGTGGTCACTCTTACCAATACTGTCATGGTTTCAGCAGAAAAAGAGCCAGGATGTACTGCAAAAGGTGGAAATGGTAGTAGGTAGTAAATGCGAGAAGAATGTGGTTACATAAAATATCAAGGTTGTGAGCAGTCTGACTCAGCCTCAACGCAGTCACTCAGTAGTTCAGATATAAACATTATGACTGGATTTTAAGACAGTGACAATCTCCTCTGTTTTAACTAGAGAAAATTTGCGCTCAGTTCTGGATGTTGAACTAGCAATCTGAACAGTTTCACACCACTTTTACTATTAGATTGTCATAACTTACTAACTGGCTCACCAACATCCTCTGGGAAGCAAACTTGACACTAATATCTAGTCTGACCTATATGTGACTAAAATGCTGTTTGCAGTCGGCTGATGTGCTAATGTTATATAAATGCAAGATCTTCTCTCCTTATGCCTACTTTTACAAAAAAAATTTGCAACTGTTGAAAATCTAAAATGAAAGTAAAAAAATGTTCAGGTTTGTGGCCTATTAAAAGATAGGGAGTTCTTATGAAAGGTCATAAGTCTGAAACATTATCTCTGTTTCCCTCTCCACAAATGCTACCTGACACGAAAAGTTCCAACATTTTATCTTCTTATGATCATCTCTGAAGTGCCCTCTGAACTGGCCTAGCAAACTTCTCATTTGAGTCAAAACAGCCATACCTGCAGCAGTTCAAAAGGGTGGCCCACAACCACATTCTGAATGCAACTAGGAACAAGCAAGAAATGTCACCAGATCTTGACAACAAATTAAAGACACACTGCTCAAAGGAGCAGCATTCCTGATAGTTTAAGAAATGTCTCTCCAGATTAAACTATCATATTAAATGGAGGATGAGAACAGCCAGCTTTGACCGTTGTATGGCAATAGAAAGATGAAATAAAATAGGACATGCCCTGGAGCACAAGAACAAAGTTCCAACCCAGGTCACTTACAGTTGGTGTGCTCAGAACAGAATCACTACCTCAACTTCAGAACTTGAAATATCAACTTCAAATAGTGAAAATGTACTGCAAGAAAAGGCATCAAAATAAATTCAGAGGCAACCCTCAATCAAGAGTGATTTGATGAAAACTTTCCCCTTGAAACATCAATTCTTCTCCTGTCAGATGCTTTTAGAGGATTTAGAGCATGCTCTGCATTTCACATTTATCCTTGCTGAAAGTGGGATAGTTTCCACAGGTATGTAACAGTGACTTCACTAATAAAAATCATTTCAATCAGATAGATTAGTAAATTTAAATTCAGAGCCACTTATCCTTCAGCCATAAATGTCAATTTTATATAAAAAACAAACACGAGAGTGATATGAAAACCCATTCTTGCCATTTTCAAATCAGTCACATCCAAACTACCTCTAACTTCAAAGGCAATAAAACTTGCCAAATCTGTCCCTTTTAATTCAGCCAACAACACAGAAGCAAGTTGGGCAATACTTCTGACAGTATTTTACCTCCTGTATAAAGGTAGGTAAAATTAGACCTAACTCCCCAAGGCACAGAGAGCCCACATGCAAACAAAATGCTTATTGTCCTTCAAGTGCACTTCATGACATGTGAAATCTGCATTAATTTTTTTCTAACACCTGCAGAAGTAAAACAGACAGCTTATATTAACCTGCAGACCCCTGCCTGTCATGTTACACTCTAGAACTCTGATCTCCATTACTGAAAATGGCATCAAATTACTACAGATAATGAACAATAAGGAACCCAAAGGCAGATGTGACCAATATTTCTATTAGATTTTTATTTTAAGTCTTCTATTTTACATGTATTTCCAAAATAGGAAGGACGTTATTAAATTGGAGAGGGTTCAGAAAAGATTTACTAGGATGTTGCCAGGACTGCAGGGTTTGAGTTATAAATATAAGCTGGGACCTATTTTTCACTGAAGGATAGGAGTTTGGGGGATAACCTTATCGAGGTTTATAAAATCATTGGGGGAGTTCAAAACTAGAGGGGAATATTTTTAAGGTGAAAAGAGAAAGATTTAAAAAGGACATGGCGGCAACTTTTGTTTTTATACAGTGTGGTTAGTGTGTGGAACGAACTGTCAGGTGCAAGTTACAATGTTTAAAGACATTTGGATACATACATGAATAGCAAAGATTTGGAGGGATCTGGGCCAAACGCAGGCAAGTGAGACTAGTTTAATCTGGGAGCATGGTCGGTGTGGACTAGTTGGACCGAAGGTTCTGTTTTCATGCTGTATGACTCTATAACAATTATTTTTGACACATTTAATCAATTTCACCAGGCAAGGTTGAAATGCAATTCACACCCACTTTATGTTACTGGCCACTAAATGTCCATTAGTGGAGACAGCACCAGACCTACTTCCACTAAAAAAAGTTCATTTATAAATCTTGCACCATCTGTGGCCCTGCTCCATGTCCACTTGCCCTGACTAAAACCAAATATGTATGTGGAGTCAAAGTTAAATAAAGGCCAAATGGGGTACACAGAGGAATAGCTTGCAACCTATACACAATGGTGTTCTTTGAAATTTTACTACAAAATCCAATATTGTTATTTGTTAGATAATAGGCTCCCTATTTGGAATATTCATAATCAAAGATAGATAAGAATTTATAGACAATTATCTTGGGCTTAATTAAAGATGTGTGGTCTCAGGTGAAGTACCGACCTTGGCATCAGGGCAAGGGAAAGGGTGGAGACACAAAATAATTAACAGAAATGCTGATTGGCATCTCTTACCATTCATTTATTTGTAGGAGGAGACAGAGTGAAAATAGGAATGTGTCCACCTGCAGAGAATGTCAGTGATACAGTATGCTGACGTGAACAGTAACTACTTGGGTAAAGAACTAAGTACAAGTGAGGGAAAAGGTGCAACAGGTCAAATCAATCCTACAGAGGGAGGTAGAGGGCAGGTAGGAAAGCAAGCAATAAAAAGGAGCACGGTGACTATTATGGTTGTAGCTCAAGCAAAGGACTTCAATTGAGATCATGATGAACTTCCTAATCCCTTATGCCCTGCACCCATTCCCAATTATTCCTTGCCACAATTGCTTCTTTGAAGGAAAATTTAGTTATTGTAGAGAAAGGGGTGTCAATCATGCAATGCTACAGAATTATTCATGCAAACATTCAGGGGAACTACTCAAATGATTCATACTGCTTACCTATGTGTGATTGGGGGTTGTTTAACTCAGTTTGCTGGACAGCTGGTTTGCAATGCAAAGTGATATCAACAGCATGGTTCAACTCTTGTACCAGCTGAGGTCACCATGAAGATGCTGCCTTCTCATCCTCATCTCTCGCCCGAGGTATGGTGACCCTCTGGTTAAACCCATCACCAGTTGTCTCTCTCCCTGATGAGTGTTCCCTGGGACTATGGTGACTTGACCATACCTTTACCACTCAATTGTATAAAATACACCAATACACTACTGCCAAAAAAGATGTCTGTGCAAGTTTAGTGCTTACAAATATAAAACCTGCTGCTGTGGAATTGCACTGTCATACAATTCACACAAGGAAATCAGTTACATGCAGTCATTGTAATGAGGTACAGTGCATATTTCTCATTATAACACTGTAGTAACGAGTGCACAAATCAGCCAAATACTGCTGAAGGATCAGTGACAACACATTCTACAAAAACAGCACTGTTACTTATACCTTCAGCAGCGCTGACAAACCTAATTATCTACATGGGAAAAGGGCTGGGGATATGATGCTGTCCTGTTCGGCGTGTTGCAAGATTCAAAGTTAGAAATGCCAATGTCAAGTAACCAACCTAAATGGAGAAGAAATAACAAAAGACACCATGCTGAAACATGAAACGTGGTTTGCTAACTAAAAAGAACTGCGGATGCTGTGAATTCAAACCAAAAACAGAACTTGCTACTGGAAAAACTCAAGAGGTCTAGACCTGCTGAGCTTTTCCAGCAACTTTTGTTTATGGTTCGCTAACATTTTATGAGCACAGCTAGTTTTGGAGATGTTTGTTTGCAAAATAAGAAGATTCAGCAGTTGGTAGAACAGAATGAGAAACTAAAGAAGCAGTTATCCTTGCAGAAGAAATTGAGCGGCCAAGAGCAAATGATTACTGGAAATGGGGAATTTATTACAAGGACTTAATACACAAAAGATACAATACTTGAAACTCAGAGCAATGCAATGAGCTAGCTCTGACAAGGCTAGAAATCCATTCACTGAGACACTCAAAATTCCCACTGCTGATTCCCAGTCACCAATTTAAAAGTCAAGATTTCTAATACTTCTAATGACCCAGTATTCTCTGAAGGTTAAGATCTGAAAACTACATTGGAGAAATGGTCAGACTCTGTGGCTACTTGGGTACTGCTGACTTTGAAGGTACCTGCCAAAAAAATTAAAATAAAAACAGAAGAACCTTGATAGCAATATAACTGAAATTGTTCACATAGGGAAGATCCTAAGTTGTTCTGTGACAGTCTCAGGAAGCCCATTTTAAATACTATTCCTTTCCTTTGAGATTTTGCCACACAATTATCAACATTCTCTTGCTCTCTCTTCTCAATTACCAAGTCAAATTTTTGTACTTCACAAAATTCTACAGCTTGGAGATTTATTTTTTTTAAAAAAAAGAGTAATTTGAGGTTCTGTACAGATGATAAAGCAGTTGGCCTGGATTGAGTTACAGGCTGCAGCAGAACTTCTTGAGCTTTTGATTTACACATACTGACCGAGGCTTCAATCTTACCATCAATGACATCATCCACACTCGCCTGCAGCTTTGCAACACACTCCAGGTCAACTCTTTAAACTATATTGTTAATTATTTATGTCAGACTTTCATAAGGCAAAAAAAAAATCAGCCTGCAACAGAGTATTCATTAAATGAAGAGACTGCCTTTTTCCTCTGTCCTTGTAAACCCATTTCATATTGCTCCCAGACAAAGAATCTAAGACAGGAAATTAGTGAACAGATTTGGTCAAAGCTTCAGATTACATCTGAGGCTCTTATTCTGAGATCCACCCTTCCAGTTTACATTCACAAAGTTTCGCAGGATGGAGAAAACTTGCTTTTGACTCAAAATATCTCTGCAGTATTGAGATATCACTATTTGTTCACAAGTCCATTAACTCCGCAGTATCTGGGCTGAATACTGAGCCTACTAGTTACAACTGAGTGCACACTCTCTCACTCTAACAGTGACAAGGCGCTTCACGGAAGCAGCAAGTCTGAGCAGCTGTAATCACACACCTTCTCCCCCACCCCCCCACTGCAAAATCCCCAGCCCTGTATTACATTTGTAATGCAACAGACAGAAGTGATGCATCACAAGTGCTTTTAACTGGACATTAATTGAGAGTGCTGAAATGATGGAACAGGTGTATAGTACTGGCTGCAAGCACAAAACAAGAGGAGTCTGACCTTAAATGCAACTCATCCAACAAAAATATTCAGTTCACAGAACTGAATACAATGCATGTTGATGGAAAGACTTGGAATAGTCAATGAACTCAAAAGCATTTGTCATACAGGTATTCTCTAGAACAGACTATAGCCGTTTTCAATTATGAGCTTTTTGCTGGTATTGAAAAGCTTAATCCTTGGCAATACTGCAACTAAGATAATCAAAACCTTTCAAGATTTTTAAAAAATGTGACACCACCAATCTTGAATAAAACTCACCCAGTGCAGTTTGACTTTACAAGTGTTGTGTAAAGACAGATGCTGAATCACGTTGGGAGTTCCTTTTGATCTGGACTTTATGCATACTTGGTCCTCTGGCTCAGCTGATGAAACACTGAAGCCAAGTTTCAACACCTACTTTTCTCAAGGGAGCACTTCACTGCAGTTATGCTGAAAAAGACCCTTCTTTAGTAGATGTTAAACAGCAATCACCTCTGACCGTGAGTGGATTGACAAGGATTTCAAAACACAAACAGTAAAAAGTGTTATTGATCTATAAAGTGTAGCAGTGACCAACCCACCTCTGATGTCCAAATTATAAAACTCACATTTCGGTCACTTGGAATCAAAAGGACAATCTTATTGGCCCTTTCGAAAATTGAGAGTTCACTATTGAACCTTGCACAAACACAGCTTTAAAAGCCAGAAGCAGCGGGACAGTTTTCCACTCCAAAAGACCCCAAATAACAAATAAATTATCAGCAAATCAAAAGGAAAGAAAGACAGAAAGAATAGGTAATAAATAACTCACAAAGAATGAGGTACCAAGTCAGTATATTGGAATAATGAGAAAATTATCAAAAACAAAAAATACAGGCAAACTCTCCTAGTTGCTTGCAAATGCTGAGTGCAAATATAGTTCCGAGTTGGCTGATATCTTCACATTTGATCGTAGCCTAATCAGGGTCAGCATGCAGTAGTATCAAGAGATATTGATAAAGCAAGTCAACAGGAGACACACTGCAACCACTGCAATTGTCCTCATCAGAGATTCACTACCATATACTGTCCATCCATTTGATTTATCGCTTTTATGAGCTAAAATTGTGGCGGATTCTTCCTACTTCAGCTCAAGCATCCAAATTCCATGAGGTATTGATACTGCCATCTCAGCTGACAGATTGACTGGCTCAACACAGCCCACCTCGTTCACCTTCTAGAGATAGACCATTACCCAAAAATAGTAGTGTCATCACATCAACTAACTTCAAACCTTACTTAATGGAAAGTTTTTGTTTAAAATCTTCAAGAAGCCTACACTGGGATTCTTATGGAACCCATCTCAAAAAGGCCACAAGAATTATAGCTTTGCTGTCATACTTACCACACCAAGAGTCCACATAAGAATTTCAGACATTTCCATTGTTAAATGGTTGCACTCGTGTCTTTGGAGTAATAGCTCATATATTTAAACTTTATTCCAAGGCTTGAGCATGCATAACACCTGGGGTATACTTCAATGCTGGAGTGACGAAGAACTGCTTTATTAAAGGTGCTGTTATTTGATGAGCTGTGAAACAGACACTGTCTGCCTGAGGAGGTAAATCTCCAGTGAGAAAAATCAGGTCTCCCAAAGACCTAATCAATATCTGCACATAAAACACCACAAAAGCAACCCATGTTTGATGTCCAAATTATAAAACTCGCATTTTGGTCACTTGGAATCAAAAGAACAATCTTATTAGATATTAATTTTGTGTGATGTTGCAGTACATAAAATAGTTGTTAATTGCCATGGTTCTCAACTGTAACATCCCTTTCCATTAGAGAGAAAAATAATTGGTTATATAGCTTTAAGGAGCACAACTCCATAGGCACAGAGCATGGAAAGGAGCCAGGCTTCCATGACCAACCAGAACACGTGTGAGAATTAAACCTGGAAACAAACCGGTTGCCGCATTTGCCGACACATCAATAACCAGATTTCAAAAATACTTTTTCAACTACAAGCATGAATATAAATCTTAGCTAGTTCAGGCTCACCTTAGCTAGTCCAGTTTTTGGCCCAATGCCAAAAGAAAGGAGCAATTAAATAAAGGAAATACTTCATTGAACATGGGCGTGATGGAAAGATAAGGAATCTGTGCTTAAATTTTAAAAGTCACATTAAAATGAGAGATTTAATTGGGAGGTTTTGAAAATAACAGGCAGAAAGGTCAAATCTTTTACTACTAGACTCATTTTATCTTCAGTTATAATGAAGGAGAAACCCACGTTTGAGATTAGAATTAAAGGATCACATTTGTTCAGTTGTTCTGATTGTTCATCCTTTCAAAAAAATTTGATTTAAAGCATATTACAGCTTTTTTTGTCAAAGTGAAAATACCAAGTGTGCATGAGAAAATGTGTGCTAGTGAGAATATTTCAATGCCAAACGTGCAGATATCCAAAGTAAAATTTAACAAAATCACACTCAATAAGCTGTCCGAGTCACAGAGTGACAAAAGATGGCATGGCTTGGTGACATATAGACAAACTGGCCCTACAACAATCTATAACATGAAATGAGTGATTGGATTGCTGCTAGGATGGTAGGAGGCATGTTAAAATGGATCCTTGCCTGACAAATTGGCCAAAAAAAAAACAGACCTGATGACTGAGAGAAGTTCAGATATCAGCAAAGGAGGACAAAAAGATTAATTAAAAGAGGGAAAATAGAGTAAGAGAATAAGCTTGCAGGAACAGACAATCTGATTGTAAAAGCTTCTATTGGTATGTGAAGGTAAAAAGATTAGTGAAGACCAATGTAGATCCCTTATAGTCAGAAACAGGGGAGATTATAATTGAGAACAAACAGATGGCAGGTAACTTATACACATTTTGGTTCTGTCTTCATAACTGAAGTCTCAAAAATGTTGGGGAACACAGGGTTGAATAAGAGGGAGGAACTTAAGGAAATCAGTGTGAGCAGGGAAGTGATGTTGGGGAAATTGATGGAGTTAAGCAGTTAAATCCCTGATAATCAGAGTACTTATGGAAGTAGCCCTGGAAAAATAATGGATGCATTGGTGGCCATCTTTCAGGATTCTATAAACTCTGGTACAGTTCCTATGGGCTTGAGGGGTAGCTAATGTATCTCTGTTATTAAAAAGGAAGTAAAGAGAAAACAAGAAGATAAACCAGAGAGCCGGATATCGGTAGTAGGGAAATGCTGGAGTCCATTATAAAGGATTTAACAGGAGAGCACTTGGAAACAATGACAGGATTGGACAGAGTCAGCATGGAATTATGAAAGGGAAGTTATGATAGCCAAATCTACTGGTATATTTGAGAACGTAACTAGTAGAGTTGACAAGGGGAGCCAGTAGATGAACTTTAGGAATCTTTCAATAAGGTCCCAAATAGGAGATTAGCACGTAAAATTAAACCACATAGAATTGTGGTAGTGTACTGACATGGATATAAAATGGCTGACAGACAGGAAACAAAGAGGGTAATTTTATAAGTGTCAGCCAGTGGTATTGCAGGGATCAGTGCATGGACTTGAGCTATTCACAATGATTTAGATAAACAATCAAAATGCAATATCTCTAAATTTGCAGACAACATAAAGCTGGGTGGCAGGTTGAACTGTGCGGAAGATGCAGAGATGCTTCACTGTGATTTGAACAAGTTGAGTGAGTGGGCAAAAGCATAGCAGATGAAGGATAATGTGAATTAATGTGAAATTTTCCACTCTGGGAACAAGAGCAGGAAGGCAAATTAACTGAATAGTGATAGATTGGGATAGGGGGAGATGCAATGAGACCTGTGTTCACATACACCAGTTGCTGAAGGCAAGCAGGGAGGTAACACAGACAATAAAGGCAAATGGTTTGTTGGCCTTCATAGCGAGGGGATTCCAGTACAGGATTAGGGATGTCTTATTGCAATTGTACAAGGCTTTGGTGACATTACACTTGGAGTATTGTGTGTAGCATTGGTCTCCTCACCTCAGTAATGATTCCCAGGCTATAAAGGGGGCGCAATAAAATTAGATTTCTGGGATGACAGGACAGATGTAAAGACAGACTGGATCAATTAGGATTAAATTCAGGTGAGATTAGAAGAATTCAGGTGTACTCATAGAAACCTATAAAATTTTAACAGGACCAGACAGGGTAGATGCAGGAAGGATATTCCTGAAATTTCTTGACCCAAAGAGTGGTGAGCCTGTGGAACTCTCAGCCAAATAAAGCAATTGAGGGTAAAACATAGAATGCTTTCAAGGTGGTGTTGGATATAGTTGTTAAGGCTAAAAGGATCAAACGATATTGGCTGAAAGCATGAACAGGGTAATAAATTAGATTAGATTCCCTACAGTGTGGCAACAGGCCCTTTGGCCCAACAAGTGCACACCGACTCTCCGAAGAGTAACCCACCCAGACCCATTTTCCTCTGACTAATGCACCTCACACTCTGGCAATTTAGCATGGCCAATTCACCTGGTGTGCACACCTTGGGACTGTGGGGGGAAAACCAGGACATCCATGGAAATCCACACAGAAATGGGGTGAACATGCAATCTCCACACAGACAATCACCAAAGGCTGGAATTGAACCTGACTCAATGCTGTCTTTGCTGATAAAAATATCTTTTACGTAAGATTTAAATGGAGGCTCCATCTGCTCAAAAGTAAGTAAAAGATGTTGTGGCATTTTTCAAAGACCAGGGAAACTTACCCAGTGCCTGGACCCATATTAATCCCTTATCAATTCATCTGTTTTAGTGGTCAGATAATCAGTCCCAGTACTGTTAGAGAGACTTTGCTCACACAAATTAATGAATGAATTTTCCCTATGAAACAGTGAATATTTCAGAAGTGACTTATTTGCTGTGATGTATTTTTAAGATATCCTGAAGAATTGAAAGAGACTGTGTAAACTATTTTTAAATTGAGATGGCAGAAAACAAATTTCATTTCTTCATATCTTTCCAATGAAGCAAATTGCAAATCTTTCATAAGACTCTTAAACTGAGCAATAAAGGAGAAGCAGCAAAGCCGTGAGACATTACTCAGCACAAGGCACAAATCCTGCTCGCTCTATAGTCTGAAACACAAGTATGCTCAACTTACAGACAACTGCCAGTTGCCTGGCCAGAAGTCAGCTGTGAAGCATAAATCAGTGCTTATGTTATAACCAGCCAAGCCAGCACACAACAAGCCTTTTGTTCTAATTCATGATCATCTGTTTCAACCAACATTTGGACCCAGACATCTAACTCAACTGCCAGTTCAGCAATGATGTTGCTTTGAAAATTTCTAAATCAAGGGTTAGGCAGAAGGCTGGGAGGCGTGCAGAGTGTATAGGATGATGTAGGGTAACATCTACACCCACGTGCGATGCATAGATTTATTTCACACTAGAGCACCTTAATGAGTTGGCAGAAACTCAAATGTCCATTAACAAAAAGATTTGAGAGAATTTGGAAGGGGCAATAGAGATTTCACATTACTGCACCATTCAGTTCCAATTAACCAGCCTCAGGTGATTACATCAGGTGTTATTCCCCCCCCCCCCCCCCAGATATGTTAGAAAGGAGGTTCCATGCTACCCGAAGTTTTACAAAAGTAATTAGAATCAACTTTAAGCAGTTGCCATGTTACAACAAATTACCAAAATTATCTAATATTGACTGCTACAATTTGTATCTACCATTAAGTCTTTAAAGATATACTGCACAAGACTTATTCTGGCATTTTCATCCTAGTCAGTTTTTTCAGGACTGAATATTAGATTAGATTAGATTAGATTACTTACAGTGTGGAAACAGGCCCTTCGGCCCAACAAGTCCACACCGCCCCGCCGAAGCGCAACCCACCCATACCCCTACATTTACCCTTTACCTAACACTACGGGCAATTTAGCATGGCCAATTCCGCTGACCTGCACATCTTTGGACTGTGGGAGGAAACCGGAGCACCCGGAGGAAACCCACGCAGACACGGGGAGAACGTGCAAACTCCACACAGTCAGTCGCCTGAGGCGGGAATTGAACCCGGGTCTCTGGCGCTGTGAGGCAGCAGTGCTAACCACTGTGCCACCGTGCCGCCCACGGTATCATTTGGGTATGGTCTTTATTGTCTTTTTGAGGGAAAGTGCTTTACGTGTCAGTTTTAGCAAAACAGCTTGGTGGGGGTAAACTGTCAGAAAGGGTTGGCCTTCCAAAGAAGACAATCAAAGAACTTTCACAAGCAGTTTTTTTTCTCTCCTTTTGCAAAGTCTTTATTCAAGCTCCACAGATATCAATCAGTACATGTCCAGTATCTCAAGTGGTCAAGTGTTCATCAAAATGCCCATCTGGGACTGGCTGAGGATATATTCTACATATTTTTAAAATCAAATATCAACAATAATAAACTACACTAATAACAGATGAAATTTACCATCACCATGGCAAGTAACTTGTGTGCAACACCATCAAAAGATTTGTTCATGGCAAAATTTCTAAGATTTATTTGTGATTGTTACTGCAAAATGCTCAAAACTCATCTCCATTTGCATCTGGCAGCGTTCACCAAGTTTTTTTTCAATAATCAAAGATAGCTCATGCTTTTGAATGGTCTTATTATGTACAGATTAGGAGAAAGTGAGGATTAGGAAACTCACATCCCCATCGCAGTAACAACACTTAGAATCAAACCATCGCAGCAATAACTGGCCTTGTGAACAGATGAATAGCTTTTGCCTTCACTATCTTACATGAAGGTATTGTATGTAATTAGTCTTTATGTAAAGTATTTCCTGATGGGAGTCCTGAACTTGATTTTGCCCAGTTCATATCCATCACCCCTTGCCCTGCAGGCATGGATTAACTTGAAACAGTGCTCAGAATCAATGCTTTCTATTTCATTTTGTACCTTATCTACCCATTTTATCACTTTCCTCCTTTCACTGGCCTTGACTCAAGACTGAAGAATCAAGAGACCAAACACATGGCCTTCCTCCACACCCCTTCCAAGGATTTGAATCTCACTAAAGCTTCAGTGACCAGAAATAAATACAGCATTCAAGCAGCAGACTGGTAACCAAACTGTGGAGAGTCATTCAGAAATGCAATGTCATTCTCTAGCCTAACGTTAAACAAAGAACGGCAAATGCTAAAGGTATGAAATAAAAACAGAAAATGCTAGATAAACTCAGCAAGTCTGGAAGTTTCTGCAGAGAGAAAGCAGAGAAATCATTTCGGTTCCAGTAACTCTTCTTCAGAACTGATTGGAGCTAAGAAAAGGTTGGTAATATGCTCAAGATGTGGTAAGAGAAAGGAGTAGACAATAGGTGGAGATGGAGAGAGACAACAACATTTAGGCAGACAGAGGAATGGGTAAAGATCAGCCTGGGAGAATTAATAGCTGTGAATGGGGACCATTAGTGGCGACAATGGATAGTTGTGGTAGCAGCCCATGTGATGACGAGGTCTGATGTGTGGAGGTTGGGGTAAGGGTTGGGGAAGGTGCTCAGGTCCTAAGGTCCTAAAATTATTGAACACAATATGGACACTTGAAGGCTGCAGGGTTTCCAAATAGAAAATGAGATGCTATTCTTCCAGCTTGCACTGAGCTTTACTGGAGCATTGCAGTGAAGTTGGCCACAGAACAGGGTGGTATGTTGAAGTGACAGACAGTAGGAAGCTCGGGGCCATTTTTGTGGACAGAACATAGGTGTTCTGCAAAGCAGTCGGCCAGTCTGCATTTCGTATCGCCAGCGTAGAGCCAATCACATTGTAAGCAGCAAATACAAATGGACTAGATTGAGTGAAGAGTCAAAAAGTGTGGCGCTGGAAAAGCACAGCCAGTCAGGTAGCATCTGAGGAGTAGACCAGTCAATTCCAGATTAGCATAGAATGATTCTTGATGAAAAGCTTATGCTCGAAATGTCGACTCTCCTGCTCCTCGGATGCTGTCTCACCATCTGTGCTTTTCCAGTGCCACACTCTTTCGACTCTGATCTCCAGCATCTGCAGTCCTCACTTTCTCCTAGATTGAGTGAGTGCTGGTAAATTGCTGCTGCACCTGGAAGGTGCACTTGCAGCCTTGGATAGTGTGGAGGGATGAAGTAAATGAGCATGGTCATACCTTCTGCAATTGCATGGGAAGATGCCGTGTGGGTGTGAGGTGGTATTTGGAGTGGAGGAGAAGTGTCCAGGAGGAAATGGTCCCAGCAGAATGCTAACAAGGAATGGTTGGGGAATATGCATCCGGTGGTAGTCCACCTGACTCCTCCCTTTCGTTCCTCAACATCTGTTGTCATTTCTGGGATAGACTGGCCACCTATTATAAACCTAATAACTCCCACAGTTGTCTTGACTATACATCCTCACAACCTGCCTTCTGTAAAGATTCTATTCCATTCTCCCAGCTTCCCAGTCTCCGTTGCATCTGTCAGCTTTCACAAGGGGCCCTGCAAAATATCCATCTTCTTCCTCAGCCAAGGAATCCCCACCACCAGGGTTGCCACAGCCTTCAACTATGTCCAACCCCTCTCATACACTTCACCCATTCTTTTTCCTCCCACAATAGTGGCAGAGTTTCCCAGGCCCTCATTTACTATCCCACCAGTATCACCAATTAAAGGATCATAAGCTGCCATTTCTGCCACCTCCAGCCAGAAGCCACCAGCATTCCATAGGGACTGTTTGCTCTCGGACACCCAGGTTCACTCCACTCCCAACACAACTTCACTGCCCCACCATACCTTGCCATACAATTGCAGTAGGCATAACACCTATCAGTTTATTTCATCCCTCCTAAGACTCCAGGTGCACCTTCCAGGTGAAGCAGTGATTGATCTGCATTTGACTGAATCTACTCTACTGTATTCGCTGCTACAATGTGATTGGCTGTACACGAGGGGTACGAAACGTAGACTAAGCAGCCACTTTGCAAAACACCTAAATTCTGTCCATAAAAATGAATCGGAGCTTCCTGTTACCTATCAGTTCAACATAACATGGTGTGTGGCGAACATCTGCGTCTCAGGTTTGCTGAAATACTCCAGCAACGCTCAGCACAAGCTGGAAGAACAATGTCTAATTTTCCTCTTGGAGGCCCTGCAGCCTTCAGGACTCAATATCAAGTTCAATAATTTTAGGGCTTCAGCACCTTCCCATAAACTTACTCCAAATCCCACACACAAAGCCATGTTGGCACATGGACTATTACCACAAACAACCCATTATCAGCCATTAAATGTCCCCATTAGAAGGTGTTGATTCTCCCAGGCTGACTTTATCCATTCCTTGGTCTACCCAACTGTTGATCATTCTCTCTCAGCTCCAACTCCATCTATTGTTTACTCCTTTCCCCTCCGCCCACCCCATCTTCAGCATATATATCAACCTTTTCCCAGCTACAAGCAGTTCTGAAGGAGATCACTAGGCAGAAAGCGTTAACTCTGCTTTCTCTCCACAGATACTGTCAGACCTACTGAGTTTTTCCAGAAGTTTCTATTTTAATTTCTGATTTCCAGCATGCAGAGTTCTTTGGATTCTTTCACTCAGTAATAGATTAGCTTTTTGATTGTTCGCCTCTTGTGACTGAAATAATCAGTAATGAGCCAATTGCTGCTCATCCCTCCCTTACATCTTCAATATTACTACATGCATCACCATTTCTTTTATGTTAATCCTTGCATTTTCTTTATTCAATCTTTACCTTTTAATAAAATCTGTGAATTTGACCAATTTTTATGTCAATGTACCTTTATAAATAGAAATGTGCCTGTCCTAATTTCTGGTTGTCCATCAGTTAGTATATCTCTCATGTCTAGCTTGAACTGACTCCCTGACAAACAATACTCTAGCTTATTCTCTCTCAACTAGCCTAACTCAGCTCTTGAGCTTCACCTGGGATAGTCACTGACTTAAGTTTGTCTAACAATTATCCATACAGAACTTTGTTGAAAGCCTTCTCAAGCCTGAGGCCACTACCGCATACTGTGAGGCTTCAACATCCGTTTTGTTAGGTTGAGCTATTCTCCTTCTCAATCCTTTTTTCTAAATCTAAAACAGCTTCTTTGGTTCCCAATTAGTAGTTTCTTATCAGCATTCTTCATATTTGCTCCCTATAAAACATTCCATTATTTTTATAATTACAGATATGATAACCATATAAATAAGATGGTAGTGATCTAGGTTTGCTTATTTTCTTGAAAAATATAAATAGTATCCTTATTTCCAAGACCATTTCATATTTCTCATTTATTGAAAAAACCATGTAAACTATATGCAGCTTAACCATCTTTGGTTCCTAATTTTTATCCTTGGTTCCTAATTTTACGACCAGGCAAAAGCAAACAGCTGTAATCAAGCAGAAATATATTGAAGATCTTTATATTTCAACACCAGGAATGTTATACTGGAAGTGTTTGTTTAAAAAGCTGCATCTATTTAGTGAACACAGCTGGCAGTTTCATTGAGAATCACTGTGTCTACACTCTGGCAAAGATTTTAATGTTTATTCAATTTCAGGGAAAGACAGGCTAAATATTAAAATTTAACAACTGGACAACAAAATAAGAGAAAGATTAAAAACAATTTACAGACAGTTACATTTTACGAGTTACTTTGCCAGTAAATGTGAAGTTCAAAATCAATCCTGGACTACATGTGACTTGACAGGCTGATTCTCAACCTGCATATCTTTGGGAATATGGGACAGAACATCCCATGATGTACAGGTATCCAGACTGCAGAATTTGCTTCCTTTTCTGCTGTGACTCTTGACTGCAAGTAATGGGACTCAAAGTGTAATGCAGTTTGACGAAAATGTTGTTACCATTCTGAATGTTGAAAGCAAACTCCTTCCAGTCATTAAGGTCAATGAAGCTCTACTTGAAATGCAACAGAGTGTATTTGAAGCACTTTCTTTGCTCTCTCTCCTGGAACATTGGCTATTTGAGAGTTACTACTGCAAGAGGTGCCAACTTTTGGAAGAGACATTAAACAGTTTTTTTTTCCAGATGTACAAACGAGATTCAAAAGAACTATTTCGAAAAGGAACTGGGAACTTGTCCCTTGGTTCTCATAAATATGTATCCCTCAACTAAACTCACTAAAACAAGTTATCTGGGCATTTTTATAATGCATTTAAGGGACTTTGCAGTGCTCAAATTTTTCCTGCGTTACAACAGAGATTGCATGTTAAATGCACTGACGACAAAGGGCTTTTGGATGTCCCACATACAGAGATCAACTACATAGAAAAAGACCCTTTGGCCAACTGCATCCTCTCTGGTTAAAAACAAGCACCCAACTTCTAATCCCATTTTCCAGGTATTGGCCCATTGTCTTGTATATCTTGGCATCACAAGTGTCCAGTCAAACGCTTCTTAAATGTTATGATGGTTTCTGTCTCGAACAACAATACAGGCAGTGAGTTCCAGGTCTAAAAGATTTCCCCACATCTTCTGTAAACCTTCTGCTCTTTACCTTAAATCTATGCCCCTCTGTCACTGATCCCTCCATGGAGGGGAAGGTTTATTCATGTCTACCCTATCGACACCCCTCATTTTGAAACAGTGAACGCTGGTAAATATCCTTTCCACACAAACCCTTTCAAGCCCGCTCAGGATTGTATGTATTTCAATCAAAGTATGCCGTACTCTTTTACTCCAGCAAAAACAAGCCTAGCCTGCGAAACCTTTCCTAGTAAGACAACCAATCCTTCAGTTATTAGTTGAGTAAAGCTTCTCTAACCATTTCCAATGCACATAGATCCTTCCTTAAATAAGGGCACCAGTACTATACACCACACTCCAATTCTGATTGCATCGACAGCAAGTACAATTGTGTTCAATTCCCTTTGCAATAAATGATCACATTCCATTAGCTTTTTCAATTACTTGTTGCACCCACATACTGAATTTTGATGAATCAGAACATCCAGATCCCTATGTATCTCAGAGCTCTGCAAATCACTCATCATTGTAGATAACATGCTTACTTCTTCTTCCAGTCAAAGTAATGTGTGTGGCATCAAGGAGCACAAGCAAAACTTGATTCAGTGGATATTGGGGACAAACTCTCTGGTTGGAGCCATACTCCTGGCACACTTGGGAAGATGGTTGTGGAGTTGCTGAAGCAATTCATAAAACATTTACACAACCTCTTCACCTTTATGCTCTGCCAAAATGCTACACATTTCCATGCAGCAAATTGCATCTGTCATTTGCCTCAGCACTCAGTCTGCTATATTATCCTCCTCAGGTGTTCATTATATTTTTAGGGTTTCGAGACATCTGCAAACATTGAAACGTTGTCCTGTGTAACCAAGTTCATGCCAAACACAGGAACAGAAAACAACAGGTGGTCATTCAGCCTTTTGAACCTGCTCCACCATTCAACGAGATAATGACCGATCATCCAACTCCATACTTTATTCCCACATACCCTTTGACCTCTTTAACCCTCAGAGCTATATCTAACATTCAATGTTTTGGCTTCAACTGCTTTCTATGACAGTATTCCCTGGCTCTGCACTCTGAATTAAGAAATTTCTCCTGATCTGCATCCTAAATGGTCAACATCCTCACACCCTTGAAATGTGACCCCTGGATTTGGCCATAAATATACATACAAAACAGTGGCCCATGATATTACCTCCTGAGACACACTGTAACATCCTTCCCTTCATTCGAACAATATGCTGCAACTCTCACATTTCTGATTTTTAATCAATTTTCTCACTGTCCCCCTAATCTCACAGGTTTCATTTTTCCGTAAGGTTTACTGTACTTCAAGCACCTTTTGAAAATCCAAGTGAAAATCAATCACACAACTCTCATCAACCCTCTTGGCTACGTCAAAGACCTCTGTCAAGTTTGTCAGATATTATGTGCTTAACAAATATGCATTACTGTCATTTATAAACCCATGGCTTTCCCAAGTGGCACTTTATCCCCCCAAGTTTACGGTCAAAAATGTTAATAAGTTCATCCTATTCTCTTTATGTGAACAGGATTTTAACTTTTGTCACTGTCCTCCTTCAGCACAACAACATCCAAAGATGATTGGATAGTTGTAGTTAGAATCTTCAATTTTCACTCTTATTTTCCTCAGCGCTCTCAGATGCATCCCATCAAAAACAGTAGGTTTTCTACTTGGATTGCTGCCAACCATTTAAGTGCCCCCCTTTACTATTATTCCATCCAACCTTCTCTATACCTCCCTCGTTTATTGACATTGGTAGAATCAGCCTCTGTTCTGAAGATGGATACTAAGTAAGTACTTTGCATGCAAGTCAAATCCCTATTGCACCGACAAAACAATTTTTTTCTTTAAAGACTTTTGGTTAAGGGATAACATTTTTACATGTTTAGAAGAGATTTTATTTGTTATCTCCTCATCTTTCCCAGTGTGCTCATTAGATCTTTACTTTTTAAGTACTTTCTATCCTGCTGGTTTGGGGAATCAGAAGCAAAGGTTAATGTAAAACAGAATACAAAGAAAGATCGCAGTGCTCTTTGGGTGAATAAAACTAATCCATCTATCCTTTATTTGACAAACAAAAAAAAAATCAATTCAATTAAAGTCACATTCAACTCACTGGATGATTTCATGTCATCCTTTCGGAAAAGGATAGTTCACAGTCTGAAGTGAAGCATTTCCATGTGGCATACAAGAACAATACATTACGTTCCACTAAAGTCAACTGCACCTGATCAGCACTCACCAATCCACTTCAGACAAGAATCAATGATCCCGCCATTACACTCAAGTTGCAAGAAAATTTCAAAAGGTCAAAGAAACCTCAACAATTGATTACTGTTCAAGATCAGCTTTCTGTGAAAGTCTTCTCTCAAGTTGCATTTATGTTTGGAATTTTTTTTTTGCAAATTTCTTACTCTCCACATCTTCCATTATTGAGGCCATCCTTGAGCTAATGAAAGGGAATCTTTTTTTTTTGCATTGATTTAGGATGTCATTGTAGTCAAAACTTTCGAGAAGTAGCTGAAGACATGGTAGAGACATTATGATCTTTCAAATTTCCATAGTCTTGATGTCTCAGCAGATTGGAAAATAGCAAATGAAATGCCATTATTCAGAAATTAAGGGATGCAAAAATCAAGTAATTAGAGGCCAATCAGCCTAGTATGTGAGGGGAAAATTGCTGGAGTCGATCATTAAAGAAGCTGAAGCCAGATAATTAGCAGTAAAACATGATCAAGCAGTGAGAGAAATAGTGTTTATCAAACTCAAGACATAACAAGCAAAGTGGATGGAGGAGAACATACAGATGTGGTGTTCTTGGATTTCCAGAAGACATTCGAGAAGGTGGGACATTAAAGGTTACCACACAAAGGCTCATAGTGTAAAGCATAATATATTAGCATAGATAAGACTGGTTAGTTAACAAGACTAAAGAATAAGGGCAAATGGTTGGTAAAATGTAACTACTCTAGTATCACAAGAGTTTATGCTGAGGGTTCAACTATTTACATCTCATTTTAATGATTTGGAGGTCAGGATGAATATAGGCAAACCAAATTTACAAACTGCACCAAGATGGGTGAGAAAGCAAGTTGCGAAAATGAAGCAAAGAGTCTGCAAGAGGGATACAGAGAAGTTGAGTCAGTAAGTAAATATTTTACAGATCGACAAGTTCACATCCCATGTTATATTCCACTTTTGACAGGAAAATTGGAAAGTTACCAGATTTAGATGGGGAGAGGTTGAATATGAACTACAGGTAGATCTGGGTATCCTAATAAGGGTCAGAAAACGTTCGTCTACAGGTACAGCAGGTGATTAGAAAGTCAAGTAGACTGCTGCCATTTATTCAGAGTCAAAAAGTGTTGTGCTGGAAAAGTACAGCCGGTCAGACAGCATCTGGAGGTGGGAAGGGCAAGGAGGTTGAGAGATAAATGGGAGGGGTGGGGTAGGTAGCTAGGAATGCGATAGGTAAATGAAGGTGGGGGAGGTGATGGTGATAGATCGGAGTGGAGGGTGGAGGGTGGGAAGGAAGATGGACAGGTAGGACAGTTCAACAGGGCGGCACCAAGTTGGAGGGTTGGATCTTTGATAAGCTTGGGGGGGGGAAAGAAATGTGGAAAGTGGTGAAATTGACATTGATTCCATGTGGTTGGAGGGTCTCAAGGCGGAAGACGAGACGTTCTTCATCTAGGTGTCAGGTGGTGAGGGTTTGGCGCTGGAGAAGGCCCAGGACTTGCATGTTCTTGGCAGAGCGGTAGGAAAAATTGGAGTGAAGTGATCAGCCACAGGGCTGTGGGGTTGTTTGGTGCGTGTATCTCAGATGTTCTCGGAAACGTTTCACAAGCTGGCATCCTGTCTCCCCAACGTAGAGGAGACCACATCAAGAGCAACGGACACAGCAGATCAGATAGTTGGAGGTGCAGAAAAATCTCTGCTGGATGTGGAAGGATCCTTTGGGGCCTTGGACGGAGGTGTGCACGCATGTTTTACACCTCTTGTGGTGGCATGGGAAGGTGCCAGGAGTGGAGGGTGCAGACTTAATGAGAGAGTGTGTCCTGGAGGGAATGATCTCTGTAGAATGCTGAAAGGAGTGGGGAGGGGAGGGAAATATATCTCTGGTAGTGGGGTCCAACTATAGGTGGTGGAAATGGTGGAGGATGATGCATTGCATCCGGGAGGTTGGTGGGTGGAAGGTGAAGACCAAGGGGGGGTCTGTCCTTGTTTGGAGATGCATGAAATGGAGGAATTGCACTGGAGGGTATTGTTAACCATGTGAGGGGAGTGGCGGTCCTTGAAGTAGGATGCCATCTGGTATATTCTAGAGTGGAATTGGTCCTCCTGGGAGCAGATACGGCAGAGATGGAGGAATTCAGAGTGAGGGATAGCGTTTTTACAGGAGGTAGGGTGGGACGAGGTGTAGTCCAGGTAGCTGGGGGTGTCAATGGGTTTACAGTAGATGTCAGTGTTGAGTTGGTCGCTCAGAATGGAGATGGAGAGATCCGGGGGGTGGGGAGGATGGGTGTCCGAGATGGTCCAGGTGAATTGGAAGTCAGGGTGGAAGGTGTTCATGAAGTTGATAAACTGTTCAACCTCCTCGTGGGAGCATGAGATGGCATCAATACAGTCATCAGTGTAGTGGAGGAAAAGGTGGGGAATGGTGCCAGTGTAACTGTGGAAGATGGACTGTTCCACGCATCCAAAGAGACAGGCATAGTTGGGCTCTATGTGGGTGCCCATGGCTACCCCTTTGGTCTGAAGGAAGAGGGAGGATTCGGAGGCACAATTGTTGAGGATGAGGAGCAGTTCAGCCAGTCAAATGAGTGTGTGTCGGTGGAAGGGTACTGGTTCCAGCTTCAAGGGCTTGGAGGCCACTGTAATGGCAGATGGACGTGTACAGGGACTGGATGTCCATGATGACGATGAAGGCGTAGGTGGTGTTCCAAATGTATGCGGGGATCCTGGACCAAGAGGGGCAGACCAGTGTCATGGTATGAGGAGATAAGTTTGGTGGAGAAAGAGCAGGTGGAGACGATGGGTTGAACAGGGCTGTCAGGTTAGTGAATTCTGGGTAACAGTTAGAACCAGGTGGTGCAGGGTTCCCAGACTATGAGGTTGGAGGCTGTGGATGGGAGATCCCCTGAGGTTGAAGAGGTAGAGGCTGGCCTGGGAGATGGTTTGGTAATGGAAGGAGAGGTTGTGGTCAAGGGGACAGTAGGAGCTGTCCGTGAGTTGGTGCTTAGCTTCAGCTGTGTACAGGTCGGTGTGCCAAACTACCACTGCACAACCGCCCCTTGTCCACTGGTTTGATGGTGAGGTTGGGTTGGAGCAGAGCGAGTGGTAGGCTGCAGGTGAGAGGTTGGAGTGCAAGAGAAGGGTGGACAGGTTGAGGTGTCAATGTCATGATGGCAGTTGGAGCTGGAGATCAAGGGTGGGTAACAGACTAGCACGGGGTGTCTAAGTGGATGGAGTATGCTGGAGGTGCGCGAAGGGACCCTTGGAGGGTGACTGGGAGTTCTAATGGAAAATGCAAACACAGAGGCAGAGGCAAAAGTGGCAGAAGAAAAATTCAATGTCTCGACGCATGTTAAGTCGTTGATCTGGGAGTGTAGTGTGATGGGATGAAGGCATGGCTTTTCCTGAGGAGTCATCATTCATCTGATGTGTGGGAAAGGTTGCGAGGGGGATAGTAAAAACATGGCAGGGTGGGAGCTAGGACCTGATGTAGAGCTGGAGTTGGTAGTGGGTGCGGAGATCGTCTCTGGAGTGGGTGTGGTCTTGGTATCGTGTGTGACGTCACCAAAAGGAAGTGATGCACACCATGGGGGTCAGGGGGCAGAAGCAGTGCATTTGTTAGCATCCATGGTGGCGGAAGTCCTGGAATGAACGAGGAATCCTGAGTTTGGAGGTAAGCACATGAAAGCTGTTCCTTGATGTCTGAAAAGCTGGACAACAAGCAATTATTGAGAGTGTGGATTCTTCTCAGGAACCTGTGCTGTTCTTAGCAAATCTGGCTCTGAATTGGACAGAGCTGACTGCAGAGGAAGCAGGTGGCGGCGCATGGCTGCAAGCATGGAGTGGAGGATCCAGAGGGAGAACCATTCCTGTAGGCTTTGGATTTGCCGTAGCTTGTGGCTTCTGGATTAGAGTGGTTCTGGAAAAGCACAGCAGGTAAGGCAGCATCCGAGGAACAGGTCCTGTTCCTTGGATGCTGCCTGAACTGCTGTGCTTTTCCAGCACCACTAATCCAGAATCTGGTTTCCAGCAGCTGCAGTCATTGTTTTTATCCTGTAGCTAGTGGCTGTCCTGGTCAGGTTCAAATTGTGATGGTCTGAATGTAGTTTGGAGTCCACGTGGGAGCAGTCAGTTGCGTAGGCAGGCGCTGAGGAAGGAGATGTGGCTGTAGTAGCGGGTCTGCTTCAGAACTTGTCTGAAAAGCTTCAGAGCAGAGGAGACAACCTGGGGGTTGCAGTGAGAGAGACAGACTCACTGAGATCCTTGTACACTTCAAGGTGAGCATCCTTGGAAGAGGCTTTGCAGTAAGGTTATAATCAACTAAGAGAAAAAGTGAGTACTACAGATGTTGGAAATCAGAGTCAAAAAATGTGGCGCTGGAAGATGAAGGTGGAGGGTGGAGCAGATGGGTGGGAAGGAAGATGGACAGGCAGGACTGTTCAAGAGGGGCTACTCTCCGCGCCAACCTATCACCATCAACCCCTACCTTCATCTACTTATCACATTCCTTTCACCCAGCCCCACCCCCCACATTTCTGATGAAGAACTAATGCTTTTTGGCTGTTCCTTGGCTGATGCCTGACCAGTTGTGCTTTTCCAGCGCCACACTTTTTGACTTTGTTGACATTTATTGCAAGGAGTATAGAATGAAATAATGCATAAACTTAACTGCAGCAGTACAGGGCCATAATGAGATCATATCTGGAACACTGTGCACAATATTAATCTTACTTGGAAAGCAAGGAAATTGCATTACACCGTTCAGAGAAGCTTCACACAACTCATTCCTAGGAGGAAGGTCTTATCTTATGAAGAAAGGCACCTTGCCAATTGGAGATTAGAAGAAGTGATCTTAATGAAACATATGATTCTATGGGGAGTTTACAGGGTAGATTCTGAGAGAATGTTTCCTTTTGTAATAAAGACGAACTCGGGGGCACAACTTAAAAATAAGAGGAGTTGCCTTTAAGTCAGAAGCAAGGAGACATTTTACCCTGAGGGTTTAGTGTCTTTAGAATTCTCTTCTCCAGAAAGTAATGGAGGATGGGTCATTTAATTTCTTCCAGCCAGAGTTAGAGGGATTTTTGATAGACAAGGAAGGCAAAAGTTACAGGAGGCAGACTAAAAAAAAGTTAAGACTTAACCAAATCAACCATGAACTTAGACAGCAGAGTTGAAGTGCCAAATGACTTATTCCTGTTAAGTTCTATCAGAAGTATTCCAGTAGGCAAATGTGGCTTGCAACTAGTTTACAGGAACAGCCCACCCACACTAAATTAATAAATGAGTTATCAGATTCTGGAACAATTGGTTGAGGAAGAATGCAGAACTGATTTGGGAATAGCATTATGTAATCATTTACAACACCCCAACAGGCAAAGCAGTATCTGTCCATGGTGCTTCCTTTCGGATTAATCGTTAAGAATAGAATCACTCATTGGTTCATTAATGGACCACTAGAATGGATTTTATACTCAGGTTCATTGTAGGGTTTAAATGATGAATGATGCTAACTCAAACAATATGACAAGTGGGCATCAATGACCGTTCAAGTTTCAGCATCCATCCACTCCACCCAAGAATTCCTGAAGACCAAAGACACTAAGATAGAAGAGGAAAAACTATATTTATAAAACGGTATTTATAAAATACCATGCAAGAAGTGTAACAAACACTACATTGGATAAACAGGCAGAAAACTAGCCACCAGGATACATGAACACCAACTAGCCACAAAGACATGACCCTCTCTCACTAGTATTCTTACATACGGATGAGGAAGGACACCACTTCGACTGAGACAATACATCCATCCTAGGACAAGCCAAACAAAGACATGCACGAAAATTCCTAGAAGTATGGCATTCCAACCGCAACTCTATCAACAAACACATCAAGTTAGACCCCATCTACCACCCCCTGAGAAAAAGGACAGGAAGTGACTTCACCACAGGAAATAACATCACCAATCCAAAGACACTCAAACATATAAATAGAAAGCAGGAATTTTCAGCATTGTTTCACATCAGGTCCACCAAAGATGCTACCTAGTAAGGTAAAAAAAAGTTTGGAAATGAACCTCAGCTCAGTGGGCAAACCTACATCCATTATAATGTTTCTCAAAGAATTTACATTGTTAATGCTGCCATTTGGCATTTTTTAAAAACTGTAGATCAGATATAAAGGCATATGCAGAATATCACTGCCTTTTATACAAAATATTAATAAACTGGCAGAACTCCATGATATTACTCAAGGTAAAGTCTGAGTTACAGAATGTAGTTCTGATGTTCTATTGCTAACCTCGTCTGTAAAGCTTAGGAAAATCCTGGAAACTGCAACTCCTTATTAACTGCTGAGATGACTCAGAACCAGTGTGAAGGTGGAATTTTAATGGGGTAGAAGCTTTATAATCCTGACTCCCATCTACTACAATGGTAAAACCAATCTTTGGAATGTAGTGGTAGCAAGCTTCAGCTTACAAATGGATGGCTTCTACAGCAGACTTAGGTCAACTGACAACAAATTCCAACTGTCAACCAGTAACTGAAGTTTGAACTTGCAGGTACCCACGTTTGTTAAAGTAAATGTGATATATCGGTCCTTTTACAAGGCCACAAAAGATCAATGGAGACTGCATTCAGCTCACCTAAATAATTCAGCCATCCCATTTATTGTTAACACCCGTGAACTAAGTGGCTCGTTAGGCAATTTCAGAGGACAGTCAAGAACCAACTGCCTTGCTGTTGGGCTAGTCATATGTGAGCAAGATCAGATAAGGATGGCAGATTTCTTACCTAAAAAACATTAGTGAACCATTAGGGTATTTAACACAATCGACAATGAGTACACAGTCATCCTCGACTAGAATTTTTAATTCCAGTTTTTTCTTGATTGAATTCAAATTTCACCTAACACTCATGGTGGGATTCGAGCCCATGTCCCCACAACATTAGCCTGGACTTTGGATTACCGGTCTGGTGATATCATCACTACGCCACAACCTCTCCAAACCTAAAAACAAGTCTGTTTTAGTGGAGGAAATGACAAAATGAATGCTGACATTTTATACAATTAACCACATTTTTTAAGCCCCCAAATTATCCTTTCATTCAGAGATTGATTTACATTAAAAGCTTTTCAAGTTTCTTCTATGGCTTTGCAAGCTCCTCATCAAATTCCATCCACTCATCTGAGCAGAGCAAACTGCTCACCACTACCTTACCTTTAGTGGATGCTTTTGTAGCCACTAAACCGCAATACTTAACTATGCCTTGCCAGCTCCTTCCCTTTCAATACTATTTCCAAAACTACATTTCCCAATCTCATCGTTGATCAAAGTTCTAAATGCAAGAAACATAATAGAAATGCAAATTAGTATTGATCTGGTTTTGTGCTGTTCTTTGTCCCATCAAGATTTTGTCATGGATGGAAAAACCACAACAATCAAATTAAGCCTAAGAGACTCAAGATTAAGAGACTGCAAACTTCAAACTAAATGTGCAAATATACAAAACTGAAACATAGCACAGAAGGGCAACCTCAGGTGAACCAACAAAAAACTTAAAATGGTTTGCAGAATGTATGTAGATCTATTTGGTGATTTAGGTCATGTAAGGATGGGCAGGTACAACTTGGTGGTCAGCTGATCAAGCAAGTCCATCATATGAATCGTCAAGGATAAGTCTGCCTCATGCCTCACATTGAAATGAATAATTCCTGCACCAAATTCTTTTCAAACAGAATGTTGTGTATGGTGTTTTGATTTTAATGCAGTTTTCAAATGTTAAAATCAAATTAATCTTTGGGTGTTTGTCATTCTTCTACACACTTTAACTATTGGGATTCTTTAAGACCAACCACGTAAATACAATACCTACAAGTGCAGGTAAATTCCATGGTGGACAACTTGTTTCTGACTCCAAATACCCTCTGATCTACAAGGCTCAAGGTGAGATCTGACTTAGTAAGACCTTCCACGACAATGATGGTTTGATTGGCATCCTTTTAACAGTACCATTGGTATACCTACACACAGATGATATTGGTTAAGGATGATTGTTCGCCACCAATGCTCAAGGGCAGTTAGGAATGGGCAACAAATGCTGGTCTTTCTAGCAGCATACCACAAATGCACTTTAAAAAGATTTAAAGCAGTTTACTTCAGAAGATAGCAATCATATGGAAGGGGCAACCGTATTGTGGTGCATGCCAATTTGGAGATAAACATTTGATTGTGTGCTTAACTTAAGCATGGCCTTGTCAAAACATTACTTCATAGTGTCAATTATTAGAACTTAAATAAATTTTATAAAATCATAAAGGGCATTGATAGGGAAAATGGATAAGGTATTTTCCCTGGGGTAGGGGAATCCAGAACGAGAAGACATAGGTTAAGGGTGAGAGGAGAAAGATTTAAAAAGGGACCTAAGGGGCAGTTTTTTTTCCACACAGAGGATGGTGGGTGTATGGAATGAGTGGCCAGAGGAAGTGGTGGAGGCTGGTACAATTACAACATTTAAAAGGCATCTCGATTGGGGCTAGATTAGCTTAGGATACCAAACTGGCATGGACAAGTTCGACGAGAGGTTCTGTTTTTGTGCTGCACATCTCGATGACTCTTAATTCTGTGATGACATTCTGTTTCAATTTTCCACCCTCTACATCCCTCAGAGGAGACTGCTCAATATGACTATCCAACAGATTTCTGCTAACTCTCAAAAAGCATGCCAAAAGATCCCAAGAATTCTTTTACTCCCAGAGACAAATGACTTTCTCCATCCAAAAGTACTGGCTCAAATCTCCGAAACAATTTACATTACATCTGTTTGAATGTGGGATAAAACATTTCAGCCAGAAACACTCCCATTTTCCAAAATATTGTACCTTGTAACAATTATTTTTTTAAAAATTAAACAATAAATATATTTTAAGATTAGTCATCTTTGTCCTACCCCAACATTTGATCACTGTATTTTCTTCAATTCCACTTTCTTAAAGCTGAAACTTATAGCAGAGAAACACTTCATGTTCCTTATTAACTTTGAATCTCTTCTCTCTTTAACTTGGGTATTATGACTATACCATAAATCTTTAAATGCATGTAAAGAAAAGATTATGCATTTTAATTAATTCAGTGTAAAATCTTGTCACATTTCCAATTCTTTCTTCTAGAATTAAAACGGAATACGTTTAGGAACAGAAATTACTATATGCCTTCAGAGTTTAGTGGATTCAGCAAAAGTAACACACATTTAATTTCTCACTGTAAATATTAGAGACTCTCAGGTAAGGAATATTTCCCTAAATTTAACAACTACAGTCTGCAGCTACAATCAGTGTTTACAAGTTGAACATTCATGTGATAGCCAATGTCACATTACCATTCAATTCTAAATATAAACAATTGTTTTGTTTTTGCAATAAGATAGATAAAGCTTAAAGACATTAATTTACCAAAATCAAATATACATTTCATTGTACTTCATAGAATTTAATATCCTTCTGGCTAAAATAAGCAAACTTTTTCCAACCATAAACAACAATTTGGATCTCCTTACAATATAGTTTTCAACATCTTTGCTTTTTATGCTGTTTAGCCCCCAACAACCCAATGAAAAGACACTACCAGTTTAACCTGTGCATCTTCAAATTCTTTGCCCTCAGGGAATGATGTTGGTAAATACTTTGCAAGTGCATGCCATTTAGATCAGAGCGCTCCAACTTTATTGCTCAGTCAGTGCGCAGTTAGTGTCAAAAGGTGTGGTGCTGGACAAGCACAGGTCAGGCAGCATGTGCCTTTCCTGCACCATGTTTTTTGACTCCGACTCTCTAGCATCTGCAGTCCTCACTTTCTCCTGTGCTCAGATGGTGGCAATAGAATAATACAATGATCAGTCATTGTTCAGTGGCTGCACCCTCAACTTGAAGATAGCTTACATCCGTAAAAGATCTGATGACACTATTGCATAGTGCAGCAGGTAGCTTCTGGCCAGTAAGAGCAACACCATTACTAGGCTATCTGGTCATCATCACCCATTGTAGGTTGTAGAAGCAAGCAGTATTCAAATTGGCTTGCATGATTTCTATATTATAATAAAAAGATTCAAAAGAATACTTCATTTGATGGACATGTTTTGTTGCAATATACTAAAGTTGATAAATGGAAGTCTTTTATTCCATAATGAAATGCAGCATGCTCGAGCTAAACCATCACATTCCTACTTTTAATTCCTATCCAGTCACATCTGCTTCAACTAGGAGCCCCAAAACTTGCCGAAATTACATCACCACAGTTAAATCCCCTGCTAACATTACATCTCAGCTTACACATTGAGCCAAGAAACAGCTGGCAACGCTGATGGAAAGAAGAGTCCAGGGATAAAAGTGGGGGGAGGGAGAGAAGGAAAATTCTTATGAAATAATAATTGTAATACAGAACAAGTGATAATTTTGTTTATATTTCACTTATGAAGCTTTATGAATTTGTCAGGATAGCACTGTGGCACAGACAGTGAACGTAAACTGTCTGCATCTTCATATGACCCATATGCACAAATGCCATAGTGCTACCAAGATACAAAAGAACCACTTGGGATTTTTCCCACAGTTACATGTCCTGGTTCTATAAACTATCACAAACTATAGTTTAAAATGCTTGAATTTAATAGGGGCATAGTTTTTCACATTGTATTCTGAAACAGAAACATGGAGTTAATTTATCTCTGCTGTACTTGTCTTTCTATAATCTTATGAGCCAACCTATAACAGCACAGGAAGTAGCAGTGCAATACTGTATGTGCAGTAATGAGAGCAGTCTAGAATACAAGTAATTAATTAATCTTGTACAGAACCCCCTCAGGAATAATTATCAATTTAAAACGACATTATCGCACACCAGACGTTGCAAACATTACAGATTTTAAAATAGTAGTGGCCATTAGGAGCAATGCGACAAGAGGTTATCAAGCAAGCTTTGAAAAACTCCATGAGGCATCTCATATCTGGATTACTTCCTGCAGAAGAGGAAATAGATGTAAAGTACTGGTCACATACACGGCGTTGAGCAACTACGACCATTTCCAACTTCCTTCCCAACTTCTGCCCCTCAGCCATCCCATAACAGACTTACAGAACAATCTCTGTGATCAAGTTTTCTTTAACAAGAAAAATATTTCAAATAAAAGGCTTGATTTTATGTTGTGGTTCTGTTCGCCGAGCTGGGAATTTGTGTTGCAGACGTTTCGTTCCCTGTCTAGGTGACATCCTCAGTGCTTGGGAGCCTCCTGTGAAGCGCTTCTGTGATCTTTCCTCCGCCTGGCACAGAAGCGCTTCACAGGAGGCTCCCAAGCACTGAGGATGTCACCTAGACAGGGAACGAAACATCTGCAACACAAATTCCCATCTCGGCGAACAGAACCACAACAACGAGCACCCGAGCTACAAATCTTCTCACAAACTTTGGCTTGATTTTATGTCACACTATCCACCAACCTCAGAATATTCCACAGCCAAATAAGTACTTTACACTAGTAATCAAAATTATCATGTGGGGTAATGTCGCAGCAAATTTGGGCACAGCAAGATCCCAAAAGCAGCATTGGGATGGATAAGTAACCAAATCTAGTAGTATTGACTGAAGGATAAAAGCTGGTCATGACCTTGCACGATATGAAGTTTTACATTCAAGTGAAAGGGTGAGCACAGCCTCAGGTTAATTGGGGCATGGTGGTTCAGTGATTAGCACTGTTGCCTCACAGCGGTAGGGATCTGGGTTCCATTCCACCGTCAGCTAACTGTCTGTGTGGTATTTGCATATTCTCCTCATGTCTGCATGGGTTTCCTCCCACAGTCCAAAGACGTGCAGGTTAGTTAAATTGGTCATGCTAAATTGCCCCTTGTAGACAGGCAAGAGGCTGGAAGAACAAAGCAAGCCAGGCACCATCAGGAGGTGGAGCAGTCGTGTTTCCGGTGTAATCCTTCTTCAGGACTGGGGGTGGATGTAGGGGGAGCTGCAGATAAAGGGGGTGGTGGGGGCAGGGTGATGAATGGGGGATAGGTGAAGACCTGGCAGAGGTAGAGAGTAAGACCTGGTTAGTCAATGGGAGGAATGAATCTGGTTGGTGACAGGGAGGGAGAGGGGCTGGGGAAGGGAGTTGGGGGATGGGAAGGGAGGTTATTTGAAATTGGAGGACTCAACGTTGAGTCTCTGGGCTGTTGGTTGCTCAGGAAGAAGATGAGGTATTGTTCCTCCAATTTGCAGTTTGATTTGTTGTGGCAATGGAGGAGGCCAAGGATGGTAATGTCAGAAAGGGAGTGGGAAGGGGAAATTAAAATGGGTGGTGACTGGGAGGTTTGGTCAGCCCCTGGGCTGAGGTGCTTGGCAAGCCATTCCCTAAGTTTACGTTTGGTCTCCCCAGTGTAGAGAAGACCACATCGGGAGCACTTGATACAATAAACGAGGTTAGAAGAGAAGAGAGGCAGGTGAACCTCTGTCTCACTTGGAAGGATTGTTTGGGGTCCCGGATGAAGATGAGGGGTTGGTGTACAGGCAGGTTTTTGCATCACCCAGTGGCCAGGGATGTATAGGTTAGGTGGATTAGGTATGGGAAATGCAGGATTACAGGGCTAGGGTTGAGAGGTGGGTCTGGGTGGGATGCTCTTCAGAGGGTCAGTATGGATTCGATGGGCTGAATGGCCTGCTTCCACACTGTAGGGATTCTATGATTCTATGAACTTCATGTGAATGAATATTTAAAAGAAAACAAAGTCATTAAATTTTAAACACACTCTAGCGCAACTGAATTTCTGGTCTGTTTCCATTTGTAAACACATTGTTTCAAAAATTATACCCTGTTACCTTTGAAATCCCTTGTGCGTCAACAACCATTGATGCAGTATATTGAAGTAATAACAAATACTTCAGTGCAAGAAAGCCATTTTACACACACAGGAATTAAGGGAATAAATGCTAAGAGAAATGGCAATTGGAAAAGACGGAATAACTCTGTTCAATAAATTAAGAAGTGAAACCAAGAAACACTTCTTGCATATGCATTTCATTCAAATATTTAACTTCAGCAGTAGATTTGATTAGATTCCCTATAGTGTGGAAACAGGCCCTTCAGCCCAACAAGTACACACCGACCCTCGGAACAGCAACCCACCCAGCCCCACTTCCCTACCAAATGCACCTAACATTATGGACAATTTAGCATGGCCAATTCACCTGACCTGCACATCATTGGACCATGGGAGGAAACCAGAACACCATGAGGAAACCCACACAGACACGTTCTATTACACTACCAGCCAAAAGATATTTTTCTCTTCAAAAAGTCACTCTTAAAATAATATGTAAACAATATGCTCAGCAGCTATTCAAGCATTTCTCCCTGTAGTAGTACTGGACTGCGCAGCTGATGTACTGCAATGTAAATGCATGCCAGTTCTATTAATGAATGTACCATGGCATACATGCCATACAAATTAAATGGAAAAAAAACAAACATCACTGTAGTTCTAAGTTAATGCTAAAATCTTCTTACACAACAAGATCCTACAAACACGGTGGCTCAGTGGTTAGCACTGCTGCCTCACTGCACTGGGACTTGGTTCGATTCCACCCTTCGGCGACTGTCTGTGTAAAGTTTGCACGTTCTCAGTGTCTGCGTGGGTTTCCTCTGGGTGCTCCAGTTTCCTCCCACAGTCCAAACAGGTGCAGTTAGGTGCATTGGTCATGCTAAAGTGCCCATCGAGTTAGGTGCATTAGTCAGGGGTAAACATGGGGAATGGGTCTTGGTGGGTTACTCTTCGGAGGGTCGATGTGGACTAGTTTGGCCAAAGGGCCTGTTTTCCCACTGTATGGTATCTAATCATGGCCAAATGTAAATTAAAAAATGCTAGAGATGCTCGAAGTCAGGAACTAGTGAAAAGAAAAACAGTTAACACTTCAAAACTTCATCAAAAGTTGTGATGATGATTTCTCTCCACAGCTGCTGCATGACCTGATGAGAAAGTGTAGCATTTTCTGATTTTATTTCAGATTTCCAGCACCGGCAGTACTTGCATCCGAATTGAGACAACCAGATTAGATTAGATTCCCCTACAATGTAAAAACAGGCCCTTCGGCCCAACAAGTCCACACCGACCCTCCGAAGAGTAAGCCACCCAGTCCCATGGTCTGGTATTTTCCATTTGATGAAGCAGTTTGCAGGAAGAACTCCAAGACACTTTTTAAAAAAAAAATCACTTATTAAAAAAATAAATAATGCTACACGAACAAAACAACCAAAATTGATTTAACAGCTCATTCAAAAGGATAGCACTTTTGACTGAATGCACATTTAGTATTGAGCTAAACTTTGTTAGAACCTTAATTAGAAAGAACCCTTATTAGAAAGTGTCATGAGTGTAATTTTTATGAATTAGCTTGGTAGCCTTGTAAATTCAGAAGCAAACATTAACTGATACAGCAGTTCTCACCACTTAAACATGGGGAGAAATTTCATATAAAGCAATTATTGTGGATCTTAGTCCAGTAACTGGGAAAAAACAGTAAAACTTTTTTTTCCACATGTTTCAGCATAATGATAGCTCTAGGACAGCAACACTGTGGCAAAACACATTCCAACAGTGCTCCAAGCAGTCTGACACACAGCCTGTGTGCACGTTATCAAATCAAATCTAAACCTTTTAATTGACAACAAAAAATAAAAAGATCCCAAAGGCAGTGTTATATGATCAACTGGTACAGATATCAGCTGGTCTGCAGTCAAGTAGGATATTCCATGCTGCAAGTTTTTTGAACAGAAAGAAGTGGGCAGTGAAATGAACAGCCCGATCATTATAGCAATGGCACTGAATATCTTAACATAACTATAATTTTAGATAATGTTCTTTTGGTGAAGATGTCTTTGCACTAGGTTCAAATAGAGTAGCTGCCAGAAATCTTCAAAAGAGATCAAACCATTAACACCACATGTAAGATAACCAAAGCTAAATATTGTGTGGCTGACTTAGCTTTGACGATTAAAATTGTTTTGTAATTTCTTTTCCTGAACAATATTCTCCTTTCCTAAAAGTGTTAACTCACTGGCATCATGATATATCCTTTTGAATCTCACTGAAGTATTCACACCTCATAAGGGAACCCCAAAACATCAAGTAAATGAACTATGGAGTCGACACAGCAGAGTATGCACTTGCTGATACTCTTTCCCAACTCAGTCAGCAGGACATTATACATGTGTAAAAGTTATTAGTATATATTCATAACATATTAAAAAATATAATCTGCACTCACACAGATCAACCATACAATATTGAGCCTGAGAATGTAGACTCAAAGCTTAAAAGGCCTAGAGCAGTGCAGCAATTTAGAAGATGATCAACTGAATGCTGAATAATATATCTAAAAGTGTATGAATCAGAGGATTTGGTGAATAGACTGCTTGATGATCTGATCAGATCATTGATCAAAAAAAAAGCCTATGGCATGCTTGCCTTCATTGGAAGGGACATTGAGTATAAAGATAGACAAGTTATGCTGCTGCTTTATTAAACTTTAGTTAGGCCACACGTGGAATATTGTGTACAAGTCTGGTCACCACACTACTAGAAGGATGTGGCTGCATTGGAGAGGATACAGATAAGGTTTACCATGATGTTGCCTGATAGGGTGGAAGTTTAGCTATGAAAAATAAAAAAAAAGGTGAAATAGACCGTTTTCACTGAAATGCAGGAGGTTGAGGGGAGACCTAATAGAAGTTTAAAAGATTGCGAATAGAAGTGGAAAGTATGAGGCTTTTTCCCTAGGGTTGAGGGGTCAATTTCTAGGAAACACAAGATCAAGGTGTGAGGGGGAAAAGTTTGAAATAAATGTGCAAAGCAAGTTTTGCACAAAAAGGGTAGTGAGTGCCTGGAACGTGTTGCCAGGAGAGACGGTGGAAGCAGATGCAAAGTAGCATTCAAGTAGCACCTGGACAAATACATGCACAGGAAAGAAACAGAGGGATACAGATCCTGGAAGTGAAAACAATTTTAGTATGGATAGGCAAAATGTTGTGACGCAGGCCTGGAGGGCTGAAGGGTTTCTTCCTGTGCAGTATTGTTCTTTTATCACTCATGTTACTTTGTCTAGCACTGGTCACCTAACAAACAGAAGGACAAGTTTTAAAGTTCATTTTCAGTAGAGAAGGGAGAAACCTAGGTTGTTCAGTCTTGAAAGAAAGCATGTGATAGGCTATTGACCAAGAGGAAGTAAATGGGATTAGTGTACTTTAGTGTTTATTGGTCAGCATAGATATGGTGGGCCAAATTGTCAGTTTCTACATTGTATGACTCTCAATCTCTCTAACAAGTGATTTTTGCAAATATAATTTAGTTACAGACATAGTAAAGTCAAGTCAGACCCTGAAACATGGAGATACATTTCGACACAAATTGCTAATTTAGGATCATTATCAGAAAGTTCTTCATATGGAACAAACATTGAATAAATTTCCATATAAAGTAAAGTAGAGATAGAAATGCAAAAAAATTATTCAAGAAACTGAATCCTACAATCAGGGGTTAATTTAGTTTAAAAGGATAAACTAAAACTAATCGAATTGTCCTTCTTAGCTAACACTCCAGCAAATATCATACCACGTCCTTTACACCCTTCCCACAAAAAGATGTTCAGAAACATCATTTGAAATCTCCAAAAAAGCCATTCACATACGATCATTAATTATCTGTGAAAATCTAGTATGTATTTCTAAATACATGCCTGGTCACAGTCAATGGAACTCACGCTTCAATAAAGAATGACAGTATTTTTCCATGCTACATATCACAGCTGATTCCAATCCCTGTTCATTCTCTGGAATCTATAATATTTTTTCTTCTAAGCACCAATTTAACTCCCACTTAAATCCTGCAATTAACTCAACTTTCCGAATCACTTACATCCCATATTCTGATAATCCCTTGATTGTGACCCTATCCTCCCATTTATACTCTGAAGACACCCAATTGGCCAACTAAATAATACACACAACTAATAAAAAGTATTTATGGCAATTTCAACACACCAATGAGGGAAAAGAATTGCTCAAGCAAAACTTGTGTTTGGTTATAGCAGTCAAGAAAAGAAACAATAAAGAAAATCTAAAAGGAGAACAAATGGGTTGGAACAATATCAGCTGTACGATGATGGTTCACATATTGCATAATTTCATTGTTATGTCAGAAAATCCTGCAGATATATAGTGCAGGACCAGCAACATGTGAAAATGTTGGACAACTATCTTCGGATTCTTTGCATGCTGATGCTGGCAGACTTTCTGTACAACCAATGCTTGTAGTTCCTATTTTAGATATGCCAACAAGTGTTTTCTTTTTATAAAATCTGCATTCATTCCAGGCATCAAGCAGCAGACCTTTACCTCTCATTTGTAGCATTCAACACGACTATCAAATATCAGTCTTACTCTTTGGAGTGTTAGCAGTGCGAATTTGGCAGCAGTATAGGGAGTTTCCTGAGAATCTGTAAAACCCTGTGTGGTACTGAGTCAAAAAATTTCACTTGCAGTACTCACTAGGGAGTGACAGCAGATCTTAATTTCACCTTGGAATTTTTAGGCTGAGAAAAGACATTTGAGGGGTAACGATTTGAAAATTAGCCAGGCTTATATTTAACTGAAACCCTGTGTTGCTCTACCTTAAAATATTTGTTCAGCACAGATATCTTGGGGGGAGAGAATGTCAAATTATAAAGTCTCACTTCAAAGTCATAAATATGCTCGAAGATGTGTTTAAATTTGCAGACTTCTGCCAGACCCCCCCAATAAATAAAATGGTCAATTAATTTGCATATCAAAGCATCTGTAGACTTGATTTGATTTATTATTGTCACGTACCAAAAATACAGTGAGAAGTACTGTTTTCCATGCTATCCAGGCAAAACAGAACCTTACGTAAGTAGATCAGGGAAATAGAACAAAATATAGAATATAGTGTTACAGCTACAGATAAGACGTAGAGAAAGATCAACTTTAATACATGAGGTCCATTCAAAATTCTGATAACAGCAGAAAAGAAGCTGTTCTTAAATCTGTTGGTACATGTTTTCAAACTCTTGAATCTTCTACCTGATGAAAGAGGATGGAAGAGAGTATAACTGGAATGGGAGGTGTCTTTGATTACGTTAGCTGCTTTCCTGAAGCAGCAGGAAGTACAGACAGAGCCCATGGAAGGGAGGCTGGTTTGTGATGGACTGGGCTGGGTTCACAACTCACTTTCTTGTGGTCTTGGGCAGAGCAATTGCATTACCAAGCTGTGATGTATCCGGATAGGATGGCTTCTATGGTGCATCAATATAAATTGGTAAGAGTCATTGTGGACATGCTGAATTTCCTTAGCCTTCTGAGGAAGTAAGGCATGTGTGTGCTTTCTTGACTGTGGGATCAACATGGAAGAACTAAGACAGATTGTAGGTGATATCCACCTCTTAGGAACTTGAACATCTCAAATCATCTCCACCTCAGCACCACTGATACAGACAGGGGTATGTCATCTACTCTTTTTCCTGAAGTCAATGACCACTTCCTTGGATTTCCTGACATTGGTAGCAGAGTCTCAAACATTTTGTCTCAATTGCTTTGACTCTTAAAAATAATAGGTAATGCAAACCTCCTCGTGTAATATATGAACAGGGATGACTGAGCTTGTCAGGTCTCAGAAGAAGGAAGAGCCATACCTATTTTTGTTCCATCACAGAAGTGGGTGGCAGTGGCTAGACCAGCATTATTCACCATGAACCATCCTGCAAACCACTGAAGTTAAAATGATGTAGGTACACCCACTGCTGTTAGGGAGAAAGTTTCAGGAGTAAAACCGTTGACAGCTAAGGAACAGCAATACAGTTTTAAGTCAGGATGGTTTGGAGAGGTCAATGCATTAACCCTGAAGAAGGGTTGACACCTGAAACATTGGCTTCTCCACCTCCTGATGCTGCCAGGCTTGTTGTGATCTTCTAGCCTCCTGTTTATCTATAGTCTGTTTGTGGTTGGTCATAGGGAACTCTCACAATGTTAGTAATAGATTATTCAGTGATGGAATGTCAAAACAGATGGTTGGACCAATTCTTTCCGGAGATAGTCACTTGCAAGAACTATGTTACTTGCCATTTAGCAGCCAATGCTGAAAATGTGTTGCTGGAAAAGCACAGCAGGTCAGGCAGCATCCAGGGAACAGGAGAATCAACGTTTCGGGCACAAGCCCTTCTTCAGGAATGAGGGCTGAAGGGCTTATGCCCGAAACGTCGATTCTCCTGTTCCCTGGATGCTGCCTGACCTGCTGCGCTTTTCCAGCAACACATTTTCAGCTCTGATCTCCAGCATCTGCAGACCTCACTTTCTCCATTTAGCAACCAATGCCTGGACATTGTCCAGGACTTCCCACATACAAACATGCTTTGCTATCTGACAAGTTGCAAGTCGTGCTGACCATAGGGGTTGTTTCCTGATGATTGCACTAAGACTAAGAGGCAGATGAAGCAGCTGAAGATATTTGGGCCATGGTCATTACTCTGAAGAACTCCTTCAGCAATGCTTTGATACTTACGACTGCCCTCCAACAACCACTGCTAATCTTCCTATGTGCTAAATAGGATTGCAACTACTGGAGAGCCACATGCCCCTAAATGCCCAATAACTTTGGTTTTGCTAGGGCTCCTTAGAGTCAAGTTCCGTCTCACTTCATTTTTTGAGTTCAGTCCTTCTATCAATTTCTAAATCAAAGCTGTCATTAGGTCAGAAACCAAGTGATCTTGACAGAACCCACAGCGAAACTGAGTTAGTGACGGATGTGTGCAAGTGCCACTTGATAGCATTGTTGACAATATCCTTCACTATTTTTCTGAAGAGTGCAGACAGATATGGCAGTAATTGGCTAAGTTTGATTTATCCTTCCTTTCTGTGTGTAGGGTATTACCTAGCATTTCTCTGCATTCTCAGGTAGATGCCCAGTACTGTAGCTATAGCAGCTTGGCCAGGGGAGCGACTAGTTTTGAAGCATAAAGCCTAAAGTACTATCACTGGAATGTTTTAAGGACCCATAGCCTTTGCAGAATCCAGCACCTCCAGTCGTTTCTTGATGTGTCATGGAGTGAATTGAACTGGCTAAAAATTGCTGGGGATATTAGTAAGGTGTCACAATGGGTCCACATGGTACTTCTGGTTGAAAATGGGCAGAAGCGCTTCAGACTCTCCTTTTTCACTGCTGGTTCCCTCATCACACAAGGAGGACATTTGTTGAGCCTCCTCCCGTTTAATTGCTCATCACAATTCATAGCTGTATGTAGCAAAGATGTAGAGCTTAGATCTGATCCATTGGTTGTAGTGGCATGTAGTTCTGTGTTTCGAATGTTGCTTATGCTGTTTGGGATATATGCAGTTCTGTGCTGTAATTTCACAAGGCTCACACCTCTTTACCTGTCCATCTTCCTTCCCACCTATCTGCTCTACCCTCCTCTCCGACCTATCACCTTCACCCACCTTCATCTAGCTATCGCATTCTCAGCTAATTTGCACCCCCCCCTCCCACCACAGCCAAACCCTCCTCCCATTTATCTCTCTGCCCCCTTGGCCCACAAGCCTCATTCCTGAAGAAGTGCTTATGCTCGAAACATCGATTCTCCTGCTCCTCGGATGCTGCCATGTCAACGTTTCAGGCATGAAACCCGAAACGGCAACGCTCCTGCTCCTTGGGTGCTGCCTGACTGGCTGTGTTTTTCCAGTGCCACACTTTGCAACTCTGATCTCCAGCATCTGCAGTCCTCACTTTCCCAATTATGGCATATGTTTGATTCTGCACCTGACATGCCCTCCTGTACTTTTAATTGAAAAATGGTTGATCCCCAGCTAGATGATAATGGTCAAGTGGGGAATAGGTCTGAAACCTAACCTTAACCACAAAGTTACACATAGATGGTGAATACAATCTACTGCTGCGGCTGGAATCCAGGAAAAGACAGGATGTCGGACATCGAAGAGAGGTCCCCCTCTTGATAATAACCATGCTAGCAACAGACGTCTTATAACACAGAGTTCCCGGCAGCAGGCATTAGTATAAAACCACCTGAAGATACCCACTGAAGTGCAATTGGATTATCTTCTAACCTCTTCCTGCATACTAACCTTATTGGAATCTCAAATCTACCTCTCAATCTGTCAACAGTATATTTTTCCAAACTGCTGATTATTTATTCTATTTAATTTTTGTAGGAATAATTTTTCACAGATCGATCTGCATCATTTAGTCATTTACCCAAGGCCTTAAATCAGTACTTTTGTCCCCAGGTTAGAATTTAACAACAATTTCCCAGGTCAAGTATGCGAAGAATTTCCAGGTCAAGCAGTTCAGATTTTGCTTACATTATTTGATTTGTCATGCAATATTTTGCCCTTGTCAATTAGTTAAACAAACCCGAACAGGACCTATAAATAACAACTAACACATGTAGACTTCAGATAGTTAGGGTCAGCCATTACACAGGGAGTACAATTGATATTGCCATAATTAGGTCTATCCAACTATGCAAAAAAAACCTTATTCTGTGTTCTGAATTGTTTGCAGCTCTGAAATTAGATATAAATAATTTATTATGCAAGTCAGAATACAGACCATGTCTCAAAGGCTAATTATAAACCACACATCCTTCATTCATATCCTTGCCCCACCCAAATGTTGCCCACTCTATGGGATTCTGGACCTTCATTCATGGCGTACTCTCAAAGTATTTTCCGAAGGGCTCACGAAAGCACTTACTGCAACCCTAAATGCCCATTACTTCTCCCTCTGCCCCTTTTACAGACCGTGAGAAAGTGAGGACTGCAGATGGTGGAGTATCAGAGTCGCAAAGCGCGGCACTGGAAAAGCACAGCAAGTCAGGCAGTATCAGAGGAGCAGGAGAGTTGCCATTTTGTGTTTCATGCCTAAAATGTTGACTCTCCTGCTTCTCGGATGCTGCCTGACCTGCTGCGATTTTTCAGCGCCACATTTTTCGACCCTTTTACAGATTATGTCTACTAGGGCCTAACCTTAAAAACCTCTTCTATATCTATTTACTCTGTCCATCATTACCCCTCTCCCTATTTTCTGAATGTACATGCAAAAGACCTTTTCCATCATTTACCTTGTGAGGTAGTGTATTGGCATTATAGTTTTGACAGAAAGTTGACCCTCAAGTGGCACTACCCTGCCTCACCTGATGCCTCTAGGTGGTTATACTTTCCACTTCCCCGACTAAAATAGGGATGCAGCTAGATCACCAAACCACTTTTGGTTTCTGCTTCTATTTCCTCTGGCACTTTCCAAAAATCTCCACTTTATTCCATCCTTCATTCCTCTCTTTTAAAATCTTTAGTCTCTGCCAGCCAACCAGCACATAAGGCCGCACCATATTAAAAACAGAAATCACACAACATCAGGTTATAGTCCAACAGGTTTATTTGAAAGTACAAGCTTTCAGAATGCCACTCTTCATCAGATAGCTAGTGGGGCAGGTACACAGGACACAAGAATTTATAAGATCAAAGTGTCATACAACTGACGTGATATATTAGACAAAGCTAGAAGGCTGTTATGTCTTCCGTCACTTAGAATGGGGCTGTAGATTTCGACTGATTAACATGTAAATCCCAGAATTTCTTTTAAGTAAATTCCTACTTTCCTCCCAGTCCAAAGAAGTGTGGGTCTGGTGAATTGGTCATGTTAAATTGCCCATAGCGTTAGGTGCATTAGTCAGAGGGAAATGGGCCTGGATGGGTTACTCTTCGGAGGGTCGGTGTGGACTTGTTGGGCCGAAGGGTCTATTTCCACACTGTAAGAATCTATTCTCAAAACCAGTCTGACTCCTGGTTGGAATACAGATAGAGTCTAACCTCACACCTCTCACTCACTGTCTGAGCTGAGATGTAACTTTTTTTTTATATCCACCTGATAAAACCTGAAGCTATCTCAGGGCTGTGACTTGAAAGAAACTTTAAAGATTGATCAATTGAAATCTGCATCCCCATTCTAAGTGATTAAAGATTTAACAGCCATCCAAGTTTGTCTAATACATCGCATCAGTTGTATGACACTTTGATCTTTTACTATAAATTCTGTGTCATGTGTACCTGCCCCATTAGCTACCTGACGAAGGAGCAGTGCTCTAAAAGCTAAGTCAGAAATCACAAGTCCAACACCCATCATATTAAAAGCAGTACTGGACCTCACTCCTTTTTCCAAAACCACACACTACTCCAGAAGCAATGATAATCATCACATTTACAGTGTTGAAAATTAAGTGCAGTTGATGACACCTATTGGCAAGAGCAGTGTAAGCAAATCCACAATGCATGGCAATGCTGGCTGCGAAGAGGGTCACAGGTATAGGTTTGATTGTTGAAGAGGCTTCGAAACTAAAAGGGACAGACTGCCATTTCCGCAACAAAGATACAAGCCCTGAATGGTTTGTTTTCCTGGCGTTTCATAGGGATTTTTCTAAAAGGTGTTACTGTCATCGTAGGCAAGCTTATTACACAAAGTCTTGATTTAACAAACAGTTTATTTAAAGTAATGGCATTCCCCAACTTTGGTATCTGGAACCATACTTGAACTTTTTTGAAGAAGTAATAAAGAGGATTGATGAGGGCAGAGGTATATGGACTTTAGTAATGCGTTTGACAAGGTTCCCCATGGGAAACTGGTTAGCAAGGTTAGATCTCATGGAATACAGGGAGAACTAGCCATTTGGATACAGAACTGGCTCAGAGGTAGAACGTGGAGGGGATGGGTAGGGTAAGTGCTCCCTATGGGAGGCGGCTGGGGGGGAAAGGAGAGAGAGAATGAGTCTTCCATTTGTAGTTGGTTTTCTTTGTTGTTTTTTGATAGCAATAGTTGTTTTTAATTATGGTAGAGTAGTTTTCGTATACACAATTCTGCAACTTTTTGAGTCTTTATTTACTTGTGCCTGGTGCATTGTAAGCAGGGTTCTCCCTCCTGGGGGCTCAAGGGTCTCTGAAAGGAGATATGGCTAAGTATCTTGTTAAATGGTGCAGCCGGAACACCAAGGGAAGTCATTCCCCTGTTAAAAGGAAAAAAGTGCTTTTTAACCTTAAGAGGGTGATATCGCTCTGTTGCAGGAAACCCATCTTGATGCTGGGGAACACCTGAAGCTACAATAGCGGGGGTTATGATCGGGAATTTGCTTCATCCTTTACAACTAAAAAGTAGGGGAGTTGCAGTACTTATGCAGAAAAATCTTCCGTTCACGTTATTGGAGCAGGTGAAAGATGAGCAAGGGCAGTTTGTGATACTTAAGGCCCTGATACATGGGGAGGACTATGGTATTTTAAATGTGTATTGTCCTCTGCTGCATTATTATTGAGGGGGGCGGGGGGGATTTTAATTGTCTTTTGGATCAGACATGGTCAGGATGCCTAGTGGGCTCCCAACTATGTCTTCGCAGGCCAAGCAGGTGACTGACTTATGCGAGGAGTTGGGGCTGGTGGATATCTGGAGATGTCTTCACCTTCCCAGCAGAGACTTCACCTTTTTTTCCAAATCCACATAAATGTCACATAGGTATTAATCTTTTTCTGACTCTCTCAATCCTTCTGCATTTGATCATGGGTTGAAAAACTGGGAACATAGCTATCTCTGATCACGCAGCGGTATATTTGGAGATTAAGGCCAAGAGTGAGGGGCTAGGTTTGCGGCGCTGGCGTCTGGATCCTTTTCTCCTTAAGGATTCCAAATTGTGGAATATGTTTTGAAGGAGTTTCAGGGGTTCTTGACTATCAACTCAGGCATGGCTAGTAGTCAGTCTATGCTATGGGAGACCTTTGCTAGGGGATTAGCTATTTCTGTTGTTTCCTAGCCGGAAACAACAGAAGGGGGAACAGCAGCGTCTATTTGAAACGCGGGTGAAAGCTGCCGAGTCGGCACATTTTGCGCTGCCTTCGGTGACCAAGCTACAGTGGATCACGGCCCTCTAGGCTGCCTCGAATTCAATACTTACACAAACTGCAAAAGGAAGAACTTGCTTTTGCGAGACAAAGGCTGTTCAAGTATGGGGACAGGCCAGGGAAATATTTAGCGTATCTGATGAGGAAAAAGCGTGCTTCCTAATCCATTACTGCCATTAGAGACAGCGCAGGGTCCTTACATACAATGCCAAATGGATTAATGAGACGTTTTGGAGTTTTTACTCTTAATTGTATCGATCTAAAGGTTGCGAAGACAGGATGGCTAAAATGGAGATTTTTTTTTAAGAACCTGGACCTTCCAGGAGTAACCTTGGAACAGACCTCTCTCCTTAATGCCCGTTTGACAGTTCAGGAAATACAGGAGGCAGCTCGGCAACTTCAGAGTGGGAAAGCGTTTATAGGGATTCTGTTAGGGCCGATGTTGGAGATTGACAAATCACTCCTATATGCTTACCACCATCTTTGAGAGAAGCTAATATTTCCTTAATTCTTAAGAAGGGGAAGGTTCCTGAGGATCGTGCCTCATACAAGCCCATCTCTCTATTAAATTCAGATTTCAAGATTTTGTCTAAGATCTTGGTGCTGAGATTGGAAAAGGCGTTGCCTCATGTTGCTAAAGAGGATTAAATTGGTTTTATAAATGGCCGTAGGTCTTTTAATAATATTAGAAAGTTGCTGAATATGATCCAAGTATGTCAGATTCAGGTGTTGGTGATTTCCTTAGATGCAGAGAAAGCATTTAACCAGGTGGATTGGCCTCATCTCTTTTACGTCTTAGAGCGGTTTGGGTTGGGTGGGTCTTTGCTTGTTGGGTGGACGTTTTATATTGCCACCCTCTGACCACAGTCTTCACCAACTGGCTGAAGTCTGGGAACTTCAGGATTGACAGGGGTAGTCGTCATGGCTGCCCCCTTTCACCGTTGTTGTTTACGTTAGTGATAAGAGCCGCTGGCAGAGGCCGTTCGTCAGAATGTTCACATAACCATTCCGGAAGTGGGATCGAGGGTACACTGTATGCGGATGATGTCCTTCTGTTTTTAAATCAAGGCCAGATGACCTCCGTACCCCATTTGATATAACGTATTAATTCAGTTGGGGCTTTTTCAGGATATAAGGATCAACTTTGCAAAATCGGAGGCTATGCCTTTGGGGAACATCAAGGAAGTGCCAGAGGTTGAAGGTAGCCTTTTAAGTGGTCACAGGTGGGGTTCCGATACCTAGGCATTTTTATTACCCCTGTGTTTGATCGGTTATTTCAGACTAATTTTGCTCACTTGCTTGACAATATTAGGCGGGATCTTCAGAGATGGGAAGCTCTTCCAATTTCGTAGTTGGGCTGAATAGCCCTCATTAAGATTAATGTCCTTCCTCATTTGCTTTATCCCATGCATATGCTCCCTATAATGTTTCCCAGGTCAACGCTGCGGACACTTATGGGGTGGTTTGGTTCCTTTGTCTGGCATCATGACGGCCCCTCATCAAAATTACTAAATTGCCGTTGCCTCAAGAATGGGGAGGAGTTGATTTCCCAGACATCAGGAGGTATCAATTAAGTTCCCTGCTGGCCTGTGCGCGCGATTGGGCAAGTAACAATCCGGCTCAATATGGCAGATATCAAGGCCTCCCAGGCAAAGTGTCCTCTTAGTAATGTGTTGTTCACGGATAAGATGAGGACAGTTATGGACCACCACCAGAACCCCATGATAATTAGTATGGTCAAGGCATGGAGGACAATGCGTCAGTGAGGGATGCTTATCCAAGACTTCGTCACTTACTCCCATAGATGGTATGCCAAGGTTCCGACCAGGGACGATGGACTCAGGGTTCAAACTATGGGCAGCAAGAGGACTCTCCAGTTTGGGAGACTTGTTTGACGGGGAGGTTATGTCTTTTGAGCAATAGAACTGCAAATATGGGTTGTCTAGCAGAGACCTTTTCTGGTTTTTTCAGGTTAGGGATTTCATCCAGAAGATGACGACACTTCTCACCAAGCCCTATAAGCCTGATACCGAGAGGTTGTTGCTACCTTCCACAAGCACCCTCTTGGTTAGTGCCCTCTATCGCCTCCTGGGTGGCAGGATATTAACTGGTTATGTGAGGTCTGGGAGCAAAAGCTCCAAGTGGAGATCTCTTCTGAAACATGGGAGGACATATGGGAGAATGTGCAAAAGATCTCAATCTGTAATAGGACATGCGCTATGCAGTTAGAAGTTATGCATAGGGTTCATCTGGTACTGGACAATGTGGCGAAGTTTAAAAACGGGCATCTTCAGTGTGCCCCAAATGTAAAATAAGTGTAGGTACTCTTACCCATTGCTTCTGGACATGTCACAGGCTCAGTGTTTATTGGAGTGCTGTGGCAGGAGAGATAGGGACGGTATTGAGGACCAAAGTTAAAAGTAGACCTAATATTTCTCCTCATAGGTCTACCAAATTTATCTTTAGACAGGCATGGGAAGAAATTACTCAATATTCTTACTTATTGTGCATGGAAGAATATTCTGATGAATTGGGTGTCTGAGAATCCACTGGGCTTGCTGGGATGGCGGAAATTAATTATGGAGCACAATCCCTTGGATTTTTTCACAAATATGGTGCACTACACAACAGACCTTTTTATAAGACATGGCAGCCCTTTTTGAATTATTTGGACACAGATCTGTCTTTTATTTTAATTATGGTGTTTGTTTAACCATAACTGTTAGGTTTGCGGAGCCCTGGGCCAGGGAGGGGGGGGATCTCCAGAGTTAATACAGGGAGCTTTGCGCCAAGCATTGCTATATTGTGTTTTTGAGTGTTTTTTTGTTTTATTAGTCACTTACTTATTTATTGGTGGTGTTTTGCACAGTGTTAGGTTGTGTTTTGTAATTTAGGGTAGGTTAGTAGTGAGTAGACAGTAGTTGTATTGTAATTTGCGTTTTTCTTTATTATACTGGCATTTGTTATATTTTCAATAACTTTATATTTTTTAAAGGCAAACATTTTTTTCCTGCTAATCAATATATTTACAAAAAACATGGCATCTGGATGGGTATATGAATAGGAAGGGTTAGGAGAGATATGGGCGGAGGCTGTAGGTGGGACTAGATTGGGTTGGGATATCTGGTCAGCATGAATGAGATGGACTGAAAAAAGTCTGTTTTCATGCCGTACATCTCTATGACTAATTGCAGATAATGCCACTGCATGCTGCATTTATTCTAAGCTGGCACAGCATATAAAGGAGACAAGGTGGGATTGAAGTGCAACTAGAATAGACCTCTGACTTTCAGAGGCATTATCACTGTCATTAATGGTCATTTGAAGACTGATGTGAAGGCATAAGCAACTACATTTCCTGCTCTAAGCTATTCAGCAGCTGTGATTAATTACCCATCAGCAATATATTTTTCATGTCATGGAGGCAACAAATACAACACGTGAACATTTGTTCTTTTTGCGGCTCCAGGTGTCAAAGACTATGTCTCACAATTAAGAAAATGCCAGTGCCAATTGCTCTGAAAGCCCAGACAGGACTGCAGAACTGTTTATGCAACTACAGGAGCATGTGGCTATAAAATTACCTTGATGGTACAGAGTTATCTGGGGTGAGAAATACTGGAAGAAATTGAGTCATCAAGTTCAAGAAATGTCCTAAAGAGTTCAATATACCCAGCAATGCATAATTTAGTACTGAATATACATAGAAGATTAAGGATATGTACTCTATCAGAAGGGAGGAGCTGCAGCAAGCAGACATGCTATCCAATTTAACATGGCTAATCAATACTTCATACTGCAAAGAAAGACAGCAGCCAATGTTAGGCAGCAGATACATCTCACCAAACTGCTGAATACAGGGATCAAACCTTAGCAGGCAGTTCAAGAGAATTACCGCATTGGAAGAGAAAATTAAAACTGCTGAGAAACCATTGAGAGTTGAAGTGCTTCAATAAATAACTTTCACAACATGCAGAAGTGCTTTTAGCTGACAACGCTGCCAGAAAAATTATATTTCAATGTTTACACCACACAGCACCAGAACTAAAGTAACTTATATTCACCTAGAAAAATGCAACCCAATCTATCTTTCTAAATTACATCACCAGATCGGTCTGAACTGCAAACTTATTATCAAACTTCTATTAAGATCATATTAACAAAGACTTCAGTAGTTTTGATGATTAATAAATTATATGAATGCTCCTAAAAATTTATTAAAGGAAGAGACACAAGAGACGACATTAATCCAAGGTACCACTGCACATTTCCAGTAGATGTGAGAATATCAGAGACAATCTTTCAAGATGCATTCTATTTAGTTGCTGCTAGAATTCTCCAGAGTGCCAGTAGTCTCTCAGAATGTATGGTAGCTGCTGTAGCTATAATGGGCTTGCAAAGCTGTATCAATCTCATCATTATAGGAAGGAGAACAAGAGATCAGGATACCGAGAACACTGCTTTGTCAACACATATTCCCACCCAATAATAAGTCAAAGGTCACTATCAAGTACCTGCCTTGCTTTCAGCCTTCTAACAATTAAAACAAGCAGAGATATGTATTTGAAAAAATGAATGCTGGAGGTCTCAAATAAAAACAAATTTGTCAACATCCCAAAGAGATGGTTAATATTTTGGCTTGCACCTATCCATTAGAATCCTTGTCAGATTAATGGCTAATTTAGGAAAAGCAAATGGTAGCTCCTTGGAAAGATTTATAAACAGCTTATTGTCTCCTCCCTCATCCCTCCCAAAAATTAACATTAGGAAATAGAAGCTGAAATCATGTTGTGATTAGGACTTTCCTGTTCCCTTTTGGGACAACAAATCAAAAGCTGTGGGCAATCCAGCTCAGGGCATGACAATGCTATGATCATACCCTGTCAAATAGATAAATAGCACACAGAAGTTTAAAGTAACCAAACCCCCAACTTCATTTGCTCACATTTGTTTCAGTTTATATGTGAGCCTTTGGTTGCAATTCCAGGAGACAAAAGGCAGGCGAGCCTCACTGTCCAATTCTAATTTGCAACCATCCCTTTACATCGATACACCTAACTTGGAATACATTTGCAAAAGACAATAGACAATAGGTGCAGGAGTAGGCCATTCTGCCCTTCGAGCTTGCACCACCATTCAATATGATCATGGCTGATCATCCTTAATCAGTATCCTGTTCCTGCCTTATCTGCATAACCCTTGATCCCACTATCCTTGAGAGCTCTATCCAACTCTTTCTTAAATGAATCCAGAGACTGGGCCTCCACTGCCCTCTGGGGCAGAGCATTCCACACAGCCCTGTATTGACATATCCCTGTAACAGCATCAAGATAGTGAGTGCAAAATATTGAAATAAAACTAGCTGGCTTTTCCATTTTCAAACCACAACAGCGGAAGGATTCATAAACAGCTTGATGGAATCTCAACAAACAGCAAGCTAAATCAGGATAAATAGCAAATGTCAATGATTCAGGTGGTCAGCAATGTACAGGCACTGTTTGTTTACTCAGGTCCTCAAAAAAAAGCACAGCCTCAAAATCCACACCCTTCCTCAGTAATCCAGACGCTTAATTCCTGCTGCTGTAAAGGGACTGAATATCAATCTATGTTCTAGGTGGGAATTGCCACCAAAAATCACCCAGCATTTGCATTATTCAATGCTTTGAAGTAGTTGAAAGTGGTATTGACAACATGTGAGGGGAAAAGAAGAGTGTGTCACAAAGTTGACATGTATAAATCAATATAGTTTACCCACGTCAAAAAAAAATTCCAATCCTCCTGCAGACCTCTAAAAGAAATGCAAAGCAAGTTAGAAAGTTATTTCTCAGACTGGGATGATGTAAGGACATTTCACTACCTTCTGCTATGCAATAAGTTACCAATTGGAAAAACCATGGCTCCAACTCATCAATAGTGAACAGTCAAGATTATCAGATAATTCAAAACCTCACTTATCAATTATACAGGTAGCAATTTCTCATATTTAAGCATCTGATCTTTTTCTGTTCCTCTATCTATCTATGCTCTCAAAATTCAAGGCATTTCGAGCAGAGATGGGAAACATTACTCTTAAGTGCTCACCACGGAACAACAGTACCTCATTAAGCAGCTGTATCACGTATTCAGATTCATGCCCAGAAAGGTGCTTTCCTCAATTTGCAGCAAAAGAGTTAAGTAAAAGGCCCCAGCAGGCCACTGGCAGATGCAGGGAGAATTCAAACACAGATTTCAAATGAACAGCAAAGTATAATCTCAAGCCTCATTCATACCGTGCAAAATCAATTCAAACAAGTTCATTTTCTGCCTTGGTTGATGGCCCAAATAATGTATTTAAAAATAATGTCAACACAATAATTTGACACGTAGATGCTTATCATGAACAGAAAGAGGACTTACAGCTATTGTCTGTCCTATCGGAGGTAAGTTTCTGATTATGTCCTCATAGCCATGTGCAGAGAGAGCTTTACTTTGTATAAATACTCCTGAAGTCAAGTCTGCAAGTGACAACAATGCCATGAAGATTCTTTACAGAAAAGCGACTGGCACTAAAAAATTCTGATGTAGAAAAAACAGTGGCAACCTCAAAGTGAATTTGACAGACTTCACCAAAGCTAGTCCACAGTAAATAATTCAGAAGTGTTCATTCCAACATATTCTTTACTTCTGCCTGGCAGGTGGTGGAAAAGCTGATCCACCCAAACACTCAAGCATTTACCATGGTACATGTCAAGAATATATTGGAATACTGTCCACTCGCATGCACAGGCACTGCTGAAAAACAAAAAGGAAGCTCAACACCATTAAAAAGGATAAAAGCAGTCTGCTTGATCAACATTTCACCTTACGAGAGTCAGTCAGCACCATGCAGCACTGCAGTCATTTTCTTCACGCCAGTTTATATTTCTTACATATGTATGTATTATAAAAGGACTGTGGTGTTCTCTTCCACAGACAGGCGATAAAAACAGATGAAGTTATTAATTTCATTTTAATTAAATATAAAATGATTAATTTCCTAAGTGAGTTTGAGTAGTGTAATTCTCAATTACAGTATTTAAAAAGACTTTTGGGCAATGCAATTCATCAAGCTTTAAAAGTTTCTTGCCAAGTCAAATAATTTAAACCACTAGTTTAACTACAGTTGAAATGAAGAAGAAAATAAATTACAGATTCTTATATCACCTTCAAATTCCATGTTTTCTTTTCTTATTGTAAAGTCTTCATATCGACTATTTGACTTCATTCACTCCATTGTCTTAATAGAGGGTAAACATAGCATATGATCTGGTATGCCACTCAAGCTATGACACAGTCACTGATGATAAATAATGAGGCAGCAATTGCAAAAGGTGTCAAGGCCATGGAGAAGACGACAACTTATTTGGAAGTTCAGTCATGAAAGACTTTAGCTATGAAGAGAAAGTAGAAAAAAAGACAGCTCTTTTTCATGATTCCAGGCAAGGTTAAAAGACTTTACAGAGCTGATTGAAAATTATGAGGAGATTTGATAAAGTACAGGAAAAACTATTTCCACTGATTTGCATTGCTAAGTAGAGGGAATCATTTAAAAGTTCATTGTGAAATAAAGAAAAAGGCAAAAGATGAATGTTTACATGTTAGACTACATAACGTGCTGGTGGAAATAGTACAGAAAGAATAAATTGTTATTGATTTTAAATTGAGAGGATTAGAAAGGTGTTTCTATTTTGCTAAAGGACCGGGAAAGTACCAAGTCAATTGCTCTCTTGAACAGGCATAGAGTGATGTATTGAGTGGTTTCGGTGTGCTTCAAAAAAGTTCATGATACAAAACTTTTACTTATCTAATAGCACTAAATACAAGTTAGTTGCTATTTGAGTATCACGTGTGTAACTGATTTTTCATGCATAAACAAGATGGCGAATATTATGAAGTTAGCTGAATCTTGCTAATCAGAGCCAAGTCCTTGTTCACCCGATATGAAAATCACAATACCAGGTTATAGTCCAACAGGTTTATTTGTAAACACTAGCTTTTGGAGCGCTGCTCCTTCATCAGGTAGCTGTGGAACAGGACCATAAGACTCACAATTTAATCGCAAAAGATGACAATGTCATGCACCTGAAATGATGTATTGAACAAACCTAGATTGCCGTTAAGTCTTTCATCTTTTAGAATGGGTTGCAGGTTTCGGTTCATTAGTATGTAAATCCCGGAACTTCTTTTAAATCTAATTAGCAAGATAACTTAAGGTTTTATATACAAAAAATGGTGACATCTCAGCTCAGACAATGCATCTGAGCTGAGATGTCACCTTTTTGTTCTAAAACCTTAAGCTATCTCGTGAATTTGACTTAAAAGAAGTTCTGGGATTTACATATTAATGAACCGAAACCTGCAACCCATTCTAAAAGATGAAAGACTTAACGGCAATCTAGGTTTGTTCAATATATAATTGCAGGTGCATGACACTGTGATCTTTTGCGGTAAATTCTGAGTCCTATGGTCCTACTCCACAGCTAGGAGCAATGAAGAAGCAGTGCTCCGAAAGCTAGTGCTTACAAATAAACCTGTTGAACTATAACCTGGTGTTGTGTGATTTTTAAACTTTGTCCACCCCAGTCCAATAGCAGGTCCTCCACATCATGGCACCCAAACTGACACAAGTATTGTCCAGTAGGAAACAACACCGTTAATATTCAGATACAAAAAGTCTGGTTACTTTACATCTTTCAATCATGGTTGTCTCAGACAGGTGGCTGAAGTCAGTAGAAACTGGGCATCACACCTGGGATCTGGATCTTCTTAATCACAGCTGTATGGGATAGTTCAAAAGGTTAAGTTCCTATCAAGCTAGTTTTCAATCAACCAAAAAGATCAACATTCATTTTTTTTTTAAGTGGTTATCCTCAGACTGGATGTCTCCAGTCTTGAAATCCATAACTAAACCTTTGGTATGCTATAATCGTCTGCCATACGCTTGTATCTAACATGTTGAGTACCTATCTATTGGTTCATTAGGACAAGGATTATCTCACATTATACTTTAGGAATTGAAACCAGCATTATTCCAAAATTTCTGAAATATAGTCACATAGAAAACCTGAAGATCCTGTACTTCAGTGGCAACACAGCAGAGAGTTTCATAACATACTGTTGTTTTACTGAAGATATTACTGACGTTGTGAACAAGAAAATCAACACCAGCATATAGGTAGGAAAACAGCAAAACAAAACAGATTCAGGGGTGTTTGGAATTTAAGATGACTGAGCCAATATATACCAGATGCATTTACAATGTATGTAGATAACTGTTCAGCCAACTCTTTTGAGTCGAGTTATGAAGGTGCTTTAATTCTCACTTTGATGGCAGTAAGTCATATAACATTGCGTTCTTCTGCTGTCAATGCTTCCAGATTCCTCCCAAACTATTTTCCTTCAGATGCTAAATTTTAATGCTCTTTCTCCTGAAAATATAATGAGGCTACAGCTCCTCTCAAAAGCGTGCTTTGAGAAGTCGACAGAATAGAGTGATGGGACTGGATTAGTAGACTATAGGACTCCACTAAGCCCAGAGTACATGAACTCATACACCATCACAGCAGAAACTGAGTTAAGATTTTTTTAAAATGTGGAAACAACATAGTGGGTTCAGCAAAAGTGACCATGAAGTTTGTCATAACACGACCAACTGGTTCGTTTGTGTCGATGAGGAAAAGAAAACTCTATCCTGGCCTATCCTGACTTCAGTCCTCACATCAACAAGGTTGACTTTTCACTGGCCTTTGAAGTGGAACAGAAAGCTACTTGGTTGTATCATGATATAAGAAACATCACCTTCTCGGGGTCAATGAAAATCGATTATAGATGCTGGCCGTGCATCCCTAGAAAGACTAGGGAAGAGGAAAATGGGGGAAAAACTGAAATGAAGAACTTAAATGGAAACCTATAACAAAAAAAATCACCAAACTGTAAATTTAAACTATTTTTAAATTTAAAATACTCGATCACTTGAGGAGTTCATAGAAACAGCATCATAATGTAAAACAGGAGTGAAATCATAGCTCATACAAAATTTCTCAAAGGGCTTTTTCAAAATCTCTTGGAAACTTTTTCTGGGAAACTTGGAAGGAAAGTTACAAAAGCTGCCTGTAGTAGAATTTTCAAATGCAGCAATATTCACTCAACAACAAGAATGAGACATTTGGGATCGGAAATGAGAAAGATAGCTCATTCTGCAAATAATTTTCTTGCCTCAAGAATGAAAGTAAATCTATTGCACTGATCACAGGGAAAGAAATAATGGAGAAATTGCAATCGCTGACCCAAAACTATTGCTCAGCTATCACTTTTTCCTAAGGTTAGATTTATGTCTTTAACAAATTTGCCAAGAAAACCAAGTTGGTATTAAACACTTAAAAGGTTCGAAACTACTTTGATATTAGAAATCTTTTGTCTACCATATCAGTTACTTCCAATTTATTTCTGGTCAACTGAGCAACCAAACTGAAATTATGTGATATCCATGCAAGATTCCACTTGGGAGTGACCAAATCATTACATACAATGAAGTTTTTAGAAACATTTACAGTACACACCAATATTAGCCAACTGGGAAAACGTATAGAGATGGTTCAGTTTTTCAAATTACGACTTAAGTTAGTGCCTGGTCAATGGCCTGAATGTATTACTAAATTTCTTCTGTCAATTTTAAATTCAATTCAGTGATAAAAATATTGTGCTTTGTTGTGGTTCTGTTCGCCGAGCTGGAAGTTTTTGTTGCAAACGTTTCGTCCCCTGGCTAGGCGACATCATCAGTGCTTGGGAGCCTCCTGCGAAGCGCTTCTTTGATGTTTCCTCCGTGTTTATAGTGGTCTGTCCCTGCCGCCTCTGGTTGTCAGTTTCAGCTGTCCGCTGTAGTGGTTGGTATATTGGGTCCAGGTCGATGTGTTTGTTGATGGAGTTTGTGGATGAATGCCATGCCTCTAGGAATTCCCTGGCTGTTCTCTGTCTGGCTTGCCCTATGATAGTAGTGTTGTCCCAGTCGAACACACACGCAGACAACAAGCAACATGAATTCGCTGAAACTGACAACCGGAAGCGGCAGGGACAGACCACTATAAACACCGGAGGAAACATCAAAGAAGCGCTTCGCAGGAGGCTCCCAAGCACTGATGATGTCGCCCAGCCAGGGGACGAAACGTTTGCAACAAAAACTTCCAGCTCGGCGAACAGAACCACAGCAACAAGCACCCGAGCTACAAATCTTCTCACAAACTTTGAATATTGTGCTTTACTCAAAGCAAGAAAATTACAGGAGACTAAATCGAGCATGAAGGATAGTTGGAATCAAAGAAGTTACAATCAGATTCACAGGATTTAAATTGAAGCTATCTGCTTGCCCTTTTGCCTATATAGTTCCTTATTGCTAACCGATCCAATTTTAAATGTTATAATTTTTGCTTTCTACCATCTTTTATAGATAGAAGTATTAACATAGTAAGCAATACCTTCAAAGCCAAATGAAACAAAAGCACTTTGTTTGATATATTGCTCCTAACTTGAAACTGATTATTTACGTTTCTGGCAACCTGAAAATGTAAGCTTATTGAACAGCATCACAACTGATTGCCTGCAGCCTATATAGGCTACTTCTTCACAAGGAAACACAACTCACACTCATAAATGGAATGGGTGATAGTTAGAAATCCTTGACTGCATGTGAAATCAGATAAAAAGAAATTTTTCAATCACCTAATTAGTGCAGTGAGGGAAAACAAGTGCCCAAAACCCACCACTGGTGAGATATCAGTTCAAGTACAATATAGCTCAGGCCACCACATGTCAGGATGGATGTCAAGATTTTGAAGAGGATGCAGTTAACATTTACCACAATGACTCAATGATGAGGGATTTCAGTTATGTGGTGAGACGGAAGAGATACTGGGCTTATTATCCTTAGTGTGCATAAGATTAATCAGCAATTTACCGGAAGTGTTCACAATTACAATAGATAGAAAGAAGAAAGGCAATTGTGATAACCAAAGCCTTCCAGACTGCAGACCTTTTCTTTTGATATTTCTAACCTCATTCCTTTCACTGTTTTTGCATTGGCACTTCTCTCGCTTTTTCCAGTTCTGACATTCACCAATTTGAAAATATTAACTCGGTTCTGGTTCAAGTGTCTATAGAGGAAAAAAAAACATTTTCCAACATTTTCTTTTGTATCAGATTTCCAGCACCAGCAATATTTTACATGGAAATAAAATCCCGCTATTCAGTCCTGTAACACTTAAACCTCTGCATTTTAAAAATTCATTATTGGGATATGGGCATCAGCTGGCTGTACCAGCATTTATTGTATATCTATAATTGCCCTTGAGAAGGGGTTGGTGAGTTGCAGTCTACTTGGTTTAGGATTATAGGTACAACAGTTATGTTAGGAAGGACATTCCAGAATTTTATTAAGTAGCAACATAAATGTGTGACCAAATGTTCACAAAACTGAAATGGAAGTGCATACACACATGCACTGAGTGCTGTGCAAGTCCATCCAAACTAAAGTTTGTGTCTGGAGAGTATATTTTGAGTTGATGTGAAATATGGATTGTCACTAATTAGTGATAAAGCTGGAAGCAATTAAAATAATTAAGAGAACCATGCCAAAAGTATCTTGGCACTTTAAAGGATATTGGCTTAAGTGAAATACTATTTAATTTTTTGACATTAAAATGTTTAAACAAGTACTGTGAAAATGCTGTCTAAGGCTCTCTGTAAAAAGGAGAATAATGGGTTACATTTAAGTCCAGTTTACTTGAAAAGCAGAATATTGTAGACAATGGAAACCAGAAATAAAAATAATAAAATGCTGGATACACTGAGCAGACATGGCAGCATCGGTAGAAACAGAAACAGAGTTAACTTTCTGTTTAATGATATTCATCAGAACTGAGAAAAGTTGGAAATGTCACTGGCTTGTTCTTGATTGGAATAGAACCTACTTATGTTACAAGTTCCTCCTGTAAATCTTCACATGACTGAACCAATTCTCATCTTGCCAATTTTTGGATAGGGAGGGCAGGATATCCCATGAGTGAGATCCAGACTACAGGAACCACTTCCTTTCCTGCCTCTAAGGCATTTGGACTGAAAATGTGATGACACGTGATGAAAAGATTGTCAATCTGAACAACTAGGAGCAAGCTTCTCACAGTTCGTTGACAAATTCTGTTGACCATCAAGAGAACATCAGAGAGTCTTTGTCATGTACTGTTTGTCCTCTCCTGAAATCCTAGTCTTTTGAGAGTTCACAAAACAGGACATGGGAAAGGTGCTCTTCAGCCATCTGGACACAGTATCCAGTTGTTTTTGCAGGACATCTCTGCAGGGGTTCCGTAGAGGAGAGTTCTTGGCCCGAACCATCTTTAGATGCTTCACCAATGACCACCTTCCATCGTAAGGTTAGAAGTGAGGATGATCATGGATGATTGTGAATGGTGCTGAATATTGTGCAATTCATCAGATTCTTAAACAGTCCATGTGAAAATGCATCATTTATACAAGAGTAGACAGGCAGGAGGCTGGAAAAACACAGCAAGCCAGACAACATCAGGTGGTGTTGAAGTCGATGTTTCTGGTGTAACCCTTCTTCATTTATACAAATATCCAGGCCTGGGTTGACAAGTGGCAAACATTTGCACCACATAAGTACCAGGAAATTACCATCTGCCACAAGAAAACCTAACCATGAGCCCTTGCCATTCAATGGCACCACTGAATTCCCCATAATCAACTCAAAAACTGACCAAGGTTCGTAACATAAATAGTGTGGCTACAACAGCAAGTCAGAGGTAGGAATCCTGAAGCAGGTAACGGATTTCCTGATTCCCTGAAGTCTGTCCATCATTTACAAGGTGCAAGTCTGAAGTGTGATGGAAAAGTCATTTGCCTGGATGAGTGCAGCCCCAAAAACACTCAAAGCTTGACACCATCCAGGACAATGCAATCCACTGGACTGCCATGATGTGGAGGTGCTGGTGTTAGACTGGTGTGAACAGAGTCAGGAAGTCACATAACACAGCGTTATAATCCAACAAGTTTATTTGAAATCAAATGTTTTCACAGCGCTGCTCCTTCGTCAAGTGAAGACTTCAGACTTTGCCCACTGGCTTGGCACACAGCACAAACATTCACTCACAAGAGGAATTGTAAAGGACCTAGCATGGCAAAAATTCATCAAACCTACATACACAGCACTTTCCAAACCAATAACCACTACAATCTAGGTTGTCAAGGGCAGAAAATACATGAAAACATTACCGGTTGCAAGTTTACCTCCAAGCCACTCACTATCATGACTGGGAAATATAATGTCATTCCTTCAGTGTCACTGGGTCAAAATTTGGGAACTCTCTCTCAAGTGACATGCAGATCTAACCACACAAAATGAACAGCAGTGGTTCAAGAAGACATCCCACCACCACCTTCTCAAGATCAACTAGGGACTGAATTTGGCAATAACATCTCATGAGTGTATTTTTAAAAGATTTACCTGAATACTTGCAGGAATGGCTAGAGTGCTAACACTTGGTTGAAAGTTCGAATATTCAATGTGGAGAATGTGACAAAAGCGTTGCTGGTGGAATTTCTCTAGTGCTCTCCTGTCACGGATACTCAATCCAGGTCTCACTGCAGCGACAGCAATGGCTCTGTACACTAGGGCATTTGTATCAGGATATAAAGTAATTTGTAAGCCTAGGGAACAAGGAATGAGTAAGAAATAGAAGACAAAAGGAATACTTGAATATTGCTTTACCAACTTTTTACCATTTGTTGTAACCTAAACAAGTTTTTTAAAAAAATGCACTACAGACAAATAATTAATTCAGAGCACTGTAATCAACAGTAGAAATTTTCTGCAAATGCCTAGGAACTCAGACAGCACCTGTGAAAAAAAAAAGAGGTCAACGTTTTAAGTGTCAAGTTCCATTCTTTAGCCTTTTCTTCTTTTGTTTTTAGATTTCTAACTTGCCTTATGGGGTTGCATTTTGAGAGATTATGGACAGGCACCCACAATTCCAAAAGTGTTGCCTATAAGAGTCTGTGAGCAAAACCATCCATAATATGAAAACAGGCAATGGTGAGGCAAGATGTGAGAATTGTTAACTGTCCACTTTCTTTGTGGAAGAGTACATTCTTGTTGTACTATACTCCAGTTCTCAAGTACAATAGAATAGTGCGCAAAACTGTTCACGTTAAATGGCTCATTACTATTGCTCACAATAATAGTGTACAGCATCTGCCTAGGTCTGCGAAATTGCTCACCACCTGGGGTAGCATCGTGGCTCAGTGGTTTGCACTACCACCTCACAGCACCAGCAACCCGGGTTCAATTCCATCCTCAGCTGACTGTGTGAAGTTTGCACATTCTCCCCATCTCTGCGTGGATTTCCGCTGGGTGCTCTGGTTTCTCCCACAGTCCAAAGATGCTTGTGTTAGATGGATTGGTTATGATAAATTACCCTGAGTGTCCAGGGATATGCAGGCTAAGTGGATTAGCCATGGGAAATACAGGGTTACAGGGATAAGGCAGGAGAGTAGGTCTGGGTGGAATACTGTTCAGAGGGTCAGTGTGGACTTGATGGGTCAAATAGCCTGCTTCTACACTGTAGAGATTCTACTGTCAATCACAAAAAACTTTTGTATTTATAACACATTTAGCTTTAAATTGTGATACTGAAACTATTTCAGCTGTTTGGCCATTTAGCTAGCCAACAACTGTGTGCACAAAGAAGCTTAAAGTAGCAGGTTTTAACACCATAATATAGCAGAAAAATGGGGAGGGCAGCTATTGGTTGTATTGATCAATTCTGCTTGGTGTAACAATCAAATTTGAATCAAACTAAGATGCATTTAAGATTGAATTCACACTATCGGCAACTGGGCAGCCATTTTTTTTTAATTTTAAGGCAATGCCAGTCTTCCACCTGAGGGTTCAGACTTAAATTGTAAAGAAAAGACCGTGTCTTCAACATATTGCATTCAACACTGGATGTATTAAGACTCAAAGTCTAATGCTGTTCTTGTCCAACACATACACTTCAACTTGCCAGGTCAAGTGCTCAAACACAATGAACACTCTTTCTCACTCAAAGCTTATGTCTAGCTCAGACAAAAATTCATGAATCTAAGAAGATTTACTTATCAAGACAATCATTTTATGAACAGAATTGTAACCCTCTCATTCCATCCCCCACTCTTTAATACAACACAATACACAAGTGGTATTTTAACACATTATACTGTAGAGCTATTTGGCTGAATGAATCAGTGAAATGTTTAAGTCAAAAGCCACAGATGAAACTGATTACTACCATGACACTCAGTGCCAGAATCAGTTAGTCTTCAGTATTCTTCAGAGCATTGCATAACAGGAAAGCGGAGTGCACCAGGGGGCACCCCCAACTAAAGCATGCAGCAATAAAACAAATTGACGTCATTCTGATGCCACTACAATCTAATCTGTTTCTTTAGATGGAGCCTGCTATACCACAAATCAATGCTACTGCTAAAATGCATCACGCATATAATACTATCAAGAATATTAGGTCTCTCATAAAATATGAACCTCAAACAAAAAGTTGATCCAAGGTTAAGGAAAGTTGGAAAGAAGAGTGACAAAAAAAAAGCAAATGTGACTACATTTCAGCTAAATTTATCAACTTAACTCGGTTCCTTCCTGCTTAGACAGGAAATACCACTTAATTATAAGCAAAAGGATAAATATTCTGTACATGGAATGTTAAAAATCTTAGTGCAGTTTTTCTCTCATTTGTTTTCCGACAGCCCTCTGTAAAGAAGGGCTCCAGAGTCTGGTTAGTGCCTAATTTCTTCACTCACGGTTACTGTTCAGGACTTCATCTGCAGGCATTTGTCTGTATGGAACAAAGACAAAGTCAAACTCAGTCTCATTCTCACACATCACTTACCTTCAACTCAAACTGTCAAGAGGAACAAAAATACTTAATCAATTTTGCCTCTTCTACAGTCAAATCAGGGATCAAACATTGCCATCCTCAACACCACCCTGCTAACACTGGCTAACCTTTCAACCATGAACCAGTTGGCACCAATTCCACCTGCATTGGAATGCTCGGACTCCAGGAACATAGCACGACAGTAGATGCCATCTTTCAGATATGACATTTAATGAAGACCCTGTTTGTTCTGCAAATAGGCAAACAAAAAAATCTCTTGCCACTCTGTCAAGAGAGAGCAGAGGAGTTATCGCCAGTTTTCTGGTCAGTCCTTGATCACAGAAACAGAGTACTGATCATAAAATACGACAAACGGCTGAGGATCCTAGGTTTGTATTCAGAGTTTAGAATATTGAGGGGAGATCTAATAGAAACTTATAAGGTAATGCATGGCTTAGAAAGGGTGGACACTGGGAAATTGTTTCCGTCAGGCGAGGATACGAAGACTCGTGAGCACAGCCTTAGAATTAGAGGGGATCAATTTAGAACAGAGGAGACATTTCTTCAGCCAGAGTGTGGTGGGCTTGTGGAATTCACTGCCATGGAGCACAGTGGAGACCGGGACATTAAATGTTTTCAAGGCAGAGATTGATAAATTCTTAATTTCGCAAGGAATTAAGGGATATGGGGTAAGCAGCATTGAAATGGCCATCAACCATGATTGAATGGTGGAGTGGACTTGATTGGCCGACTAGCCTTACTTCCACTCCTATTTCTTTATGGTCTTATAACTGTATTCCTGTTTGTGGAAGAATGCAATGTGCAAATTGGCTGCTGTATTTTCCCACACAATAACCATTACTTAATAGACTACAAAGTACTTTGGGACATCTGGAGATTGTTTATTTAGCCTTTTTCACATAACTATCTCCTGCTTTCTAAATGCAATACAGATTAGCACTTTCTTGGTGTGCCACTCCTTATCCTCAATCTTGACATACTGAGTTTAAGTGCTGACACTCATTTGACAGATTCTGAGATGGTTATCAATCCAATACATGATCTGTAGATTTTGCAACATGTATGTGCTTCAAGAGTTGGGTAGATGGGCTATTTAGAAGAAGTTTGTGCCTCTCCAATGCCTCTGCCTGTTCTGCACAAAGCCTTGGAGATGGTGAGGACTGCAGATGTTGGAAATTCAAAGTTGGTAAAATGTGGAGCTGGAAAAAAGCACAGCAGGTCAAGCAGTATCAAAAGGGGCAGGAGACCCTTGAAGTGTCCTGTACAAAGCCTCTCAAGATGTTCAATGTCTTCCTGAAAGAGCTTTCTCTATTCTGATCGGTTACAAGCAGGGATTTCCATGAGTCAACAGAATATTTAAACTCTTCAGGGATACTTTGAGGATATTCTTAGAATTTTTGTTGAGCTCCTGGAGATCTCCTGCCATGACTCAGACTTCTAAACAGAACAACTGCTTCAGGAGTCTAGTGTTAGGCAAATGAACATGTCCTGTCCAACAGAGCTGATTTTGAACGATTACTGCCTCCACACTGGGTACAATTGTTTAGGAGAAAACGCTGCTGTTGGATCACCTTTCTTGGCACGGAATTTGGAGGATCTTGTGAAGGCACTTAGTAGTACTGATACATTGTTTTGAGATGCCTCTTCTACGTTCTCTAAATCTCTGAAGCATATAGGGTCACTGCTGCCCAGAGAGTAAATTATAACTGTAGTCTCAGAATTGGAATGTTGGTCTTCAAATAATCTTTTCCTCAGTTGACCAAAGGCAGAGTTGGCACATTAAGGCAGTAATGCATTTCGTCATCCATGTCCGCCTTCGTTGACAGCAGGTTCCCAAGAAATGAGAAAAAGTCCACATTTTACCTGTGGAGAAAGTGAGGACTTCAGATGCTAGGGATTAGAATTGAGAGCGTGGTGCTGGAAAAGCACAGCTGGTCAGGCAGCATCCAAGGAGCAGGAGAGAAAAAAAAATTCAACATTTCAGGCATAAGCCCTTCATCATGAAGGGCTTATGCCCGAAACATCGATTCTCTTGCTCTTCGGATGCTGCCTCACTGGCTGTGCTTTTCCAGCACCACATTCATATTTTACCTGTGTCACCCCCCCCACTAAGTCAAATCATAGAGATGGAACACACTTCTGATTTTACCTCAATGTGGAGCCAATGAGGTTTACATAGCCAAATCTCAAAGTCAACAGCTGGAAGTATCTCAAAACACTGAGTTGGTTATACTTCAGATGATAAAGATTAATGTGTGGTAGTGATGAAGAAATTATAATAGTTTTAAAATTTTAGTATTTACTTGGATGGATGGATGGACAGGGTGAAGAAAGGATAAAAATGAGTTGTACACTCCTTTCTTTACAAACAAATTGAAGTGAAATAATTCAGAATAATTTAAAGATAGTCACTCAAAATTGTCAAATACACAGCCTCTCTCCAAAATCTTTCAGGCAACTATAAAAATGCATCACTTACAAGTGAGTTGCCCCCTTCTCATTTGCACATTTCTCTTAAAATTATATAAGTAGCATCAAAAATTAGTGTAAATCACTATTTCCCCCAAAACAATTAAAGGCCCTAAAATTTTCCTAATGCTAATCTGGTCAGCAAGGGCTGTTCTGCAGATATTAAAATTGTTTTTCAAAGCCCAAGAGCTGTGTATACTTGAATGTATGTCCTTTTATATTGTGAAGCCTTGAAAAGGTCAATGCCTTTTAATAATAGAGGGCCCTAACCAAGTTGGGAAATAGCAGACAAGGTCAATAAGGAAGTTGCAATTAGGCGAAGCCTGTGATTTTGAAAATAAATACTTAAAAGGTTGGTCAGCTGGAAGGGTGGGGATGAATTTCGTACTAATCCAGGTGCCAGGAAAGATGAGTCAACATTCAAGAGATTGTGAAATGAGTAATGATCAAAATAAAGGTGAGGATGTGATGAGGAGGAAGAATATGCAAGTCTGAATATTTTGAGCTCAGAAGTAGTGAGAAGAAACTCCAGAGAAGCACGGATATTAATATCAATAAATTCCAGAATATCACCTCTCAGAATGATGTTTTAATTCAAGCATTAGTCACAGTGCTTATTGCATAACTCTATGGATTTCCTGTTTATTCAATTAAGTAGAAGACTCAATGAATTACACTGACACTTTTTACTCCTTCATTTGCCAAGTACTGCACTTGGTTATTCACACAGGAAGGTACATTAATCAGACCATCGAGTCAAAAGCTATCCAGTACAGTTTTTAAAATTTATAAATCTAGAAATAAAAATTCAAAGTCCCCATTCCATCCCAAAGTTAACAATCCAAAATGAAAAGAGAAAGCACAAGTAGTACAGAAATCATAACTTCATTACTGGCTGGCATCTGGAATATTCATGTCGCTGTCTCACAGACAGCCTCCTTCTGCACAGAATTTCTACATAATGATGGAACACAGAAAACGATCACTTGACTTTACAAGTAGGACCAGTAGATAATTAGCTCAATATTTTGAAAAATATTATGAGATTATAAAACATATGCACAGTACCTGCTCATTGCAGCATTAAAACTCCTGCTGGTTAAAATCCTATGGACAACGACAGGAAATTGAGAGGTAACAGAATACTAAATAAATCTCAAAAATAGAGGTCTTGTATCAAATCCAACAGCTTACTCACTGGAACAGTAAGGAAGCAAAAGATGTTACCTAGTAAGGTAACGAAACGTTGGAAATGAACCTTCCAGCTCAGCAGCAAACCGACATCCAGAACCTCAAGCTGAACTACAAATTTTCTCAGAACTCGCTAAGCAAAAGATGTTTAAAATATTGAGCTCCCATTTTTGCTATAATAACACAACTAATTTCTGCTGTATTTTCTAAAATCAGAATTCCTGTAATATCTGATCACTGATAAACAAATAGTATGCAATACTTCAAAAGGCATCAACTTTCCTTTCAAACAGGATAAATATAAAATATTATCGATACTGAAAACTATTCTTCTGATATTTAATCTATTGTTCCTCTTTCTGAATGTTGACAGACTGGCTATTTCTTCCAAGCCTTGCTTTCTTCCGACAAGACTTTTGACATGTTTAAAATGGTGCTCGAGAAGGAATAAATGATTATATGTGCCCACTAATGTTATTTATGCTGATAATTACTTCTCTTCCCAGCAGTGAAACCATCCACCCAAAATAAAAAAGGGTGGTGGCGCCGCTGGTGAGTAAATGCATGGGGAGAAAAATCTCTTCTTTTGCAGAGTTCTAAAAACAGCCCACAGTGCTAGAAGCTAGAATGTCTGAAAATGTAGTACAGATTAGGAATCCTCTTAACAATAGTAGATGTATATTTCTCCAATTTCCACTGTTTCAAAGCAGCAGTTGCTGCTGGTTGAGAGCTCATTACAGTGTGCTGAATTTCATCTTCCACCCTACCCCATCCCCCTGATAATTATCTACAATTTATTTAAAATAGGCCTGTTGAGCTGTATCTGGGTTTTGAGCACAATTAAATGATAACAAAATTGACAAATCCAGAAAAATGCTGCTTAAGAAGTCATTCAAACCCAGGGGACGTGACCAAGACAGCCAAGATTAATGTTCACAGGAAATCATTTATTAACACCATCTTGAAAACACTAGTACACTATACAGAAACCCAACAAACAACATTATCGTATGGATGATATCTGAGATCTTTGTAAAATGTGATTCACAACCTCAGCAACTTGGCGAAATGATCAAAAAAAAATTTGATTAGGCTGCCATGGGAAAACTGGCCAATCACTAAGCTTCTCAAAAGCAAGTTTGACTGATCTGGAGCTGATGTGAGTTGCAAACACTGAGCAGGGCGTAATAAGCTGCTCCAACATGATAGCTAGCGAGCTCAGAATGGAGTCAACTGATCAACCTGAAGATTAGAATGAGAAAGTAGATCACTCCCTCCATCCTGATCCTTGGACAGGCTCTGGTAACCTTGCACATGTGGACACTAGGTTATGCTACTAAGCTCAGGATGAAGTAGCCTAATCAAATATCTAGAGACTTGAAGGAGAGAACAAATTAGACCGCAGACAAGCCCAAGCAACCTTGCATGCTTGGAATGCAAGAGTATGGAGTATATGATAATCAAGATTTGGAGAGGCCGGTAATGGACTGGTGTGTACAAAGTTAAAAATCGCACAACACCAGGTTATAGTTCAAACAGGTTTATTTGGAAGCACTAGCTTTCAGAGCGCTGCTCATGCATCAGGTCATTGTGAAGTATAAGATAGTTAAGAAAGAATTTATAGCAAAAGTTTATCTTATGATGTAACTGAAGTTATATATGTTGAAAAAGACCTGGATTGTCCAGGTCTTTTTCTGTATAATTTATCACATTACGCTGTAACTTTTGCTATAAATTCTGTGTCTTAAGATATTATACTTCACAACCACCTGATGAAGGGGCAGCGCTCGTAAAGCTAGTGTTTCCAAATAAACCTGCTGGACTATAACCTGGTGTTGTGCGATTTCTAATGTTGTATCAAGTGCAAGTTTTTTTTTGGAGTGCTGAATAAATATGTTGTATGCAAACAATAACTTGGAAGTCTGGAGTTGTTGATAACTAGAGTAAGCCTCTGAACCAAAAAGGGGCTCATAACGTATAAAATGGTTCAGTTGGTTACACTAGGAGAAACAAAAACCAAAGCAGTGAAGGTGGTTTGAGCTGCAGGATGGGCTGGCATGTATAATGTTACACAGGCTGGCATGTATAATGTTATAAGGTGACACAGGCAGTGTTTAAATGGTGGAGTGTGTAGTCAAATCGGACACTAATTCTGCATGCAGGCTAGTGAAACTAACGATGGCCAGGATGGGGATGGAATCAGTGTCATTCAATATGGAGTTCGTGGCAGGGAACATAATGGCTTCTGTAGTCCCAGTATTTAATGGGAAAAAAAACTGGAGCTCAGCCAAGACAGGCGGCAAAAGAATGATCAGATGTCACAAAGCATCTGATCTTCAAAAGAAAAGCAGAAGTCTCATGATCAAGACTAATGGCTCAACTTCTGTCCTCTATGGCCTAGCTTTCAAATAAACAGAACAAACTCAAAATTTTAAAACCAGTTGCTTAACTATTACAAAATTTATACTTACGATACAAGTACTCAAAAGGCATTGTTTTAATGTAATTTCTAATAACAGCAGACTTCTCAAAGTACTAATAGAGAATCCCTCAGGTATGACAGATAATTCAAGATGAAACACAAGACACTCAACAGCTCTTACTAGGAATCCATTTGGAAATAAACTAAGATTCCAGTTTCTGAATGAAAATCACTCAATGACTGTTGTTGAAGAGCACTAGTTTTGAAGTATTCAGAAGACAGGAGAAAACTGATCAACATTCATCAATGATACAATACACGGGGAATTTGTACACAAAATCATGTTTCTGCTTTTATGTACCAGACTTTCAGTATCATATTTTTAATGCTGTTTTCAATGTGTATTTTACAGATTGACATCAGGGAGATTCAAGACAACTTTAACATGCAGGTCAAACGTGCTGTTGGTAAATTAGTTATTATTACAACGTGACAAGGTTTTAACCATGTACACATCATATTTGGCTTTAAATTCAGATTTGCTAAGATTCTGAAGGAGATTAACATACGTTAATATAATTTACAGATATCCAGTAAGTATAAACAGCATGATTAAAATACAATACCTTTTACATAGTGTGTCCAAACCTTTTTTGTTAGAAAAACAAAAATTTGTTCAAGCTTCTGATCTAAACGTCGAATTTCTGGTCTGATTTTGATGAAACCACGTCATAACTCCTATTGTTAAGGTGAAAGGGGTTGAATGACACATCATCCAATCAACTTGTCACATATTTCCACTTGGTTAGAGAGTTTCCTGGCTCAACTAGATGAATGGAAATTGACTGAAAAAGACTGTACTGTATTTCAAACTCAAAAAATAGCTCCTGAATAGGAATGAGTGACCTAACAGACCGCACCCTTCCTGTGGGTATCACGACCACACAGCCCAATGCTGTCCTGCCTCATAGGAAATGACAGAATACTTGGCTTCCAAACAGGATTTTACACTGCCATTCAATGGCAGTAATAGTACCAATCTCAGCAATGAGCACTCTTACTGAATGAATGGAGCCAGTGAGTAAGGAAGCAAAAGACAGACAATGACACAGATGCTATTTTTAGGTAACAAGCAAAGGATTCAGATACAGCTGGCAAACTGGAAATTACTGAATTGAAAGCAAAACACAAATAACCTTTTTGGATAGATATATGGTATCATCACTAACATGGACTACATTTCAAAGACTGGAAATGAGATTTTTAAATACACACAATTATAATATTTTCTATCACCAGATACAAATTTATTCTGGAAGACAAAAAGGCCATCGTATCCAACAGAAACCCTTTTAAATATAAGCCAAATTGCAACGCAGGATAAAAAAAGGTGTTAATCCTCACCCCTGAATAACAGCGCCAAAACTTCTTCCACAACTGCATTAAGAAACAATGCATGAATGTTATTGCAGATTTCTTCCAAATGCTTCCAAAGTCTTTGTAGATATTTTTAAGCAACTTGTTCAGATATATTATGACACATCAGGTCTGGCAGCATTCGTGAAGAGAAATCAGACTTAATGCTTCTGATCCAGTAACCCTTCCTCAGAACTGATACAAGCTAGGAAAGTGTTCAAAGTTAAAAATCACATCACCAGGTTATAGTCCAACAGGTTTATTTGGAAGCACGAGCTTTCGGAGCACTGCTCCTTCATCAGGTGACTGTGGGGTTTTAGATCGTGGGACACAGAATTTATAGCCTGATGTAACTGAAATTATACATTGAAAAAGACCTGGATTGTTTGTTAAGTCTCTCATCTTTTAGAATGGGCATGTAAGTTTCAGTTTTTTCATATGTAAATTCCAGAACTTTCTTAAAGTCACATTCTCAAGTGAACTTAACAATAGGTACATGTTGGCCCAGATAATGCATTGAAGGTGTGAGGCTGTCTGTGCCTCAATGTTTAGACTGATTCTAAACTAAAAAGGGGATTTACAGAATCTTACATGGATTTGTGAAGTTTTTGAGCAAAGTAAAATGTAATTCTGCAAGTATAAATTCACCCCACAAACTTGTGTGCATGTGCAAGAGGGTATGAGTGTCTGAGAGTGTGAGTATGCGTATGTGTGTATGTTTAAAGGGATAGAAGTCTGTGAGAGGGTGCGTGTGGGAGAGTATGTGTGAGCATATGAGAGAGTGTGTGGGTGGAGGGGAATGCAGTGGGGTCACCTGTAGTGTGACATGAACCCAAGGTCCCAGTTGAGGACTTCCTCATTGGTACCGAACTTGGCTATCAGCCGCTACTCAACCACTTTGCATTGTTACCTGTTCCGAAGTCCACCTTGGAGGATGGTCACCCAAACAACCACAAACCTCAGATTATTGTTTGCACTAAACTGTCCAGCTTTCAAGACAACACCATACAACGCTGTCATGGCAGATGCTGCAAGATGTGGCAGAGTTTTGACCTCAATACCACCATTACATGTGGAAACACCACCCACTATGTTTATGGCAAGTACTCATGTGACCAGGTCAATATGGTCTAACTCATACGCTGCAGGCGTGGATGCCCTGAGGCATAGTACATTGGCGAGACCGAACAGAGGCTGCTGCAACGGATGAATGGACACTGCACAACAATCAACAGGCAGGAGTGTTCCCTCCCAGTTGGAGAGCATTTCAGTGGTCCAGGACATGCGGCCGCGGACCTTCGGGTTACCATCTTCCAAGGCAGACTTCAGGACAGGCAGCAGCGCAAACTGGCCGAGCAGAGGTTGATCGCCAAGTTCGATACCCATGGGGATGGCCTCATCCAGGACCTTGGGTTCATTTCACACTATAGGTGACCCCACTACACTATACACTCTCTCACACACACGCACACACACACTCCTACAAACCCATACACTCACGCAGATCATCTCTCATATGCTCAGACATACACCCTCCACACTCACATCCACACTCTCACAGACTTATACCCCATTAGTCTCGCACAGACACACACTCTCACAGATATATACACACACACACACACACACACACGGGATGAATTTGTACTTGCAGAATTACATTTTATTTTGTTCAAAAACTGCATGTATCCATGTCAAATTCTGTAAAACCCACTTTAGAAATAGAATCAGTCTGACTTAACATTGAGACACAGACAGACTTTAAATTCACACCTTCAATGCATTATCTGAGTTGAGAGGACACCCACTGTTAAAACTACCTTAAGAATGTAACTTTAAAAAAGTTCTGGGATTTACTTATGAAGGAACTGAAACTAACATTATCATTTAAAAGATGAAAAACTTAAATTTGTTTAATATTACATTTTATGACACTGCAATTCTGTTGCTATAAAGTCTGCGTCTTATGATTCTGCTCCACAACCACCTGATGAAGCAGCAGCGCTTTGAAAGCTAGTGCCTCCAAATAAACCTGTTGGATGATAACCTAGTGTTGTGATTTTTAAACTTTGTCCACCCCAGTCCAATACCAGCAGCTCCAAATCATTAAATGGAGACTGGCAGTGACTAACAATAGGTGGTGTGTAATGGCAGACTATGTGATAACAAGGCTTGGTGTGTGGGGTTGGAGGCTGAGACATGGGAGGGTTCAGGCCCTAAAATGTTCTGCGAAGTGGTCACTAAGTCTATGCTTTGTTTCCCCAACATAGATGTGAGCAGCAAATGCAGTTGACTAGATTATGTGGAGTGCAGGTAAAGTGCTGCTTCATCTAGAAGGTATGTGTGGAGCCTTGGACATGAGGAAGGTGAACGCAAATGGGGAGGTGTTACACCTTCAGTCTCCACTGACTGCTATTCACTCTCCTAGCCAGATCGCAATCCACTCCTTTGTCTGTCCAACTGTTCTTCTCTCTCTTTGGGGTCCATCCCCACCTATCATTTACTCCTTACTCCTCCTCCCCACCCTACTTTTGCATATAAACCAACATTTTCCTAACTACCATCAGTTCTGAGGAAGGGTCACCAGACCCAAAACATTCACTCTGACTTCTCTTCAGAGATGCAGCCGGATCTGCTAAGCTTTTCCAGCAACTTCTGTTTTTGTTTCTGATTTACAGCATCTGGTTTTCATACTGTGACACATCTCTGGAGCAGGTAGGATGTGAATCCAGGTCTTCTGGCCCAGAGGTGCAGACAATACCACTGTGCCACAAAAGCCTCCAAAAGCTTTGTACCCAGATTTTCTTTAACAGGTCCAGATGCAATCAGGAGTAAACTGCCTCATCACAAATAGGAAACAATGATTCCAAACTGCTTTTTCAATCTTATGCGCCAATGGATTTTTTTTGGTGCCATGAGTAGTAAACAGTTTTTCTATTTTTGCACACTTATCAATGTCATTACTCCTCCACACTTAGACAACTTTTGTTTACGAGCATCCCCCTTCCTTTTGTAACGAGGCCGGCTGGGAAACAAAGAACAACAATGACAGTCCACTTTAAACATAAATGATTCGCTTGGGCCATCAATAGTCAGTAAAAACTGTTTCCATAGCACAGGAGAGAATCCTCCCGCTGTATTGTACACCTGCTCCATTCCCGCAACAAAGAAAAAAATTCAGTCAGCCATCACATTTTGCTAGTTCCTTCAACTATTGTTAGCATAATGTGGTCCCCATTTATCAATTTTCACCAAAAGCAGATGACAGAAAATAGTCTGATGCATTAACACCTCACCCATGGTGCAATGAAAATTAATTTACTGGGGTACTAGCTTTAAACGAACTTTGAACACCAATGGCAGGCTGTGACAAGCAAATTAAATTATTGTTCATATCACGGAAGTTAGAAGAAAATTATGGCCATTTCCTGCATACACAGTCATCCAGCTGTCCTGCAGGGCTTGTGTTGTTCCTACTACAGTCTTCCTGTTCCTGTACTCAACAGATTGGCTCCAGCAGTATTCAAAAATCTGACTTGTTCATGGTCAGGAGGACCAGCAGCAATTCCCAGATTGCTACTCAAACACATAGTACTTGTGATGTGCTTCCACCCACAGTTTTCCTTTGCCATCACGGACTGAAAACATTGACTCTTAACATACAGATCAAGGTTGAACTAACTTTTTCTTTTAGCGCACCATTATTGTACATGTTTAGTTTAGATTATTGGAGAGTTCCAACTTTTCACCAGATTATACCACTGAAAAATGAAAGTGCAGGGTAATAATGTTTTTACCAGGATAGTAGCTCTTCACACACCCCCCTCCGCCAATGTCAATGCAGGGATCTACCACAAAACAACATTCCTTTCTGCAATGAGAAAATATTGTCACTCAGTTTCTCTAACAGTTACCCCCGTGCATTTTGAATAAGTAATTTCCTCAAGAAGAAACATCACTTTTTTTAACCCTAAATGTTACACCTGCCTAACCCACATTGCACAGGCCACAAAAGCAAACTGATTTAACACTGGCACATTAAAAAAGCAGCCATAAATTGATGTCATTAAGTTAAAACTGCAACACACTACAGGTATAATGATTTGGCTCTTTTTAAACTGACTCTTTAGGAAATAACACACCTGCAAGTACAAACTTCTCACCAAACATTTCGAGTACCAACTCCTGACTATTACAAATAGCAGCAGTTGCAGCAGACAACATGTCACTTGCTGCAAAAATTATAGACTAAACTTTGTTAAAATAGTCTTGGCAAATGGGAACTTTATAACAGAGAAAGGAGAAATCCATTCCAGCCAAAAGGAAAAATAAAATGGCCTCCTAGAGTGTTGTACAATTCTATGGAAATATTTTAACTTGTGGGAAGACTCAGAAATTGAGACAAAATGTGTTTGACAATTGCTAAAGGTTATCATAGTAATATAGTTGAAAAGTCTGGTGCTGGAAAAGCACAGAAGGTCAGGCAGCATCAAAGAAGCTGGGAAATAGACTATCCCTTCATCAGGAACGTGACAGGGATTTGGGGGTGGGGGGGACGCAATGGATGAGAGATAGATAGGAGAGTGGGGGTGGGACATCGATTTCACCAGTTTCCTCATTTCCCCTCCCACTACCTCATCTCAGATCCAACCCAGCACTGCCGTCATGAATTGTCCTACCTGTCCATCTTCCTTCCCACCTATCTGCTCCATCATGCCCTCCAATCTATCACCCCACCACACCTGCATCTTGCTATCACCTTCCCAGCTACCTTTTCTCACTGGCCTCATCTCCCTATTTATCTCTCAGCCCCCTTTCCCACATTCCTGATGAAGGGCTTTTGCCCGAAACATCGTTTTTCCTGCTCCTCAGATGCTGCCTGACCTGCTGTGCATTTTCAGCACCACTCTAATCTTGGCATGGATGCAAATGACAGATGTGACAGTCTCATTAGCAAGTGATGTGTTTTGAAACAGACTCTCTCCACAACCTGACTCAACTTTCACAAAGAAAGTTTAAGAACATTTTAAAAATGGAAACAACATTAATTTAAAAATCAAGTGAAGGATCATTTTGTGTGGTCCTACTTTTGAGGCTGTTGCAGCCATAGAGTAAGAGCCAGCAAACGAAGCACATAATCTCAAGTCCCTGAAACTTGCTCTGGGAGCACCGGAGCTAACCAGAGTTCAGAGTTGCCAATCAACATTTCGCAGCTAGAAAAACCAAAAGAAAACACAATATTCAAGGCTCAGCAGCTTTTAAAAATTAGAAGCTGGCATGACAAAAAAAATAAGTGATACGTGGCTTTCATTACTGAGCATGTGACACAAACGGCATGTCTTTTCATTACGGTAGAATCACATAAGCCAAGATGGAGAAAGGGTCAGAGAGGATTTGTCTCTCTTCCACAGCAGAACCTTTTACCCAATGGAGAAAGACGCCAGGTGGACAAAGGTGAAGGCATAAGAAGCAATTACACTTTCTCACTTAACAATTACCAACTGTATAAATCATAAAGTTATGATTCATAAAGTATAAATCATAAAGTTAAAGTTCACAAAAAGAGCGGGAGCAGCAGAGGAAGTGACGGCAAACAGAGGGGCAGCCGGGAAGGAGAACTGCGAGTATAAATACTCACCCTTTAATCACCAACGGTCATTTGAGTGGGAGCAGCGGAAGTGAGGTTGGAGCGCATAGCTGGGCAGGAAGGTAAGTGATTAGTATTTGAGTGGGTGTGTGGAGAGCGCTAGTTATAGGGGACTCTCTCGTTAGAGGGACGGACAGGCGGTTCTGTGGACATGGGCGAGACTCACGGATGGTTTGTTGCCTCCCGGGTGCTAGGGTCCGAGACGTCTCAGACCGTGTCTTCAGAATCCTTAAGGGGGAGGGTGTGCAGCCAGAAGTCGTGGTGCACATTGGCACCAACGACATAGGTAGGAAGAGGGGTGGGGAGGTCATTCAAGAGCTCAAGGAGTTAGGCTGGAAGCTAAAAGCTAGGACAGACAGAATCATCATCTCTGGGTTGTTGCCGGTGCCACGTGACAGTGAGGCAAAAAATAGGGAGAGAGTGCAGTTGAACACGTGGCAGCAAGGCTGGTGTAGGAGGGAGGGCTTCAAATATTTGGACAATTGGACTGCATTCTGGGGAAAGTGGGACCTGTACAAACA
>NC_057716.1:18995554-19008767 GCF_004010195.1 Chiloscyllium plagiosum | reverse complement strand
CTGACCTGCTGTGCTGTTCCAGCAATAAAGTTTCAACTTTGATCTCCAGCATCTGCAGACCTCACTTTCTCCTATGGAGTATTATCGTTCATTAGCAGAGGGATTGAATTCAAGAGTCGTTAAGTGATGTTGCAGCTGTACAGGACTTTGGTTAGGCCACAGTTGGAGTACTGTGTGCAGTTCTGGTCGCCTCACTTTAGGAAAGATGTGGAAGCTTTGGAGAGGGTGCAGAGAAGATTTACCAGGATGTTGCCTGGAATGGAGAGGAAGTCGTACGAGGATAGGTTGAGAGTTCTCGGCCTTTTCTCGTTGGAACGGCGAAGGATGAGGGGTGACTTGATAGAGGTTTTTAAGATGATCAGAGGAATAGATAGAGTAGACAGTCAGAATCTTTTTCCCCGGGTACAACAGAGTGTTACAAGGGGACATAAATTTAAGGTGAAGGGTGGAAGGTATAGGGGAGATGTCAGGGGTGGGTTCTTTACCCAGAGAGTGGTGGGGGCATGGAATGCGCTGCCCGTGGGAGTGGTAGAGTCAGAATCATTGGCGACCTTTAAGCGGCATTTGGATAGGTACATGGATGGGTACTTAATCTAGGTTAGAAGTTCAGCACAACATCGTGGGCCGAAGGGCCTGTTCTGTGCTGTATTGTTCTATATTCTATGTTCTATGTTATTTTCACAATAGCTCAGTAGGTTAATGCAGCATCTTGGTGGACAACTCCAAGTTCAGATATGTGCATTTGCAAATGCTGCTACTGACATTGTTGTACCTCATTGGAGTAGCCTGCTACACATCAAGCCCTGTTACTCCCAGAATCATCACAAAGGTATTTTAAAAGAACACAGAATAACCCAATTTACCAGATATTCAGATCTGGGTTGAAAGAAAGCACGAACCAGGACTCACTGTCACACAAATGGGTGATATGGACAGAGGGAAGAAACTAGAAAGTAGTTTAGTTATCCCTGTTCATAAGAATCATCTCAGCAGATCCTAAGTTGATCAGAATGATGCTTCCAATGGTTTGCAAGAGGCACAGGGTCACTGGTTCACACATTTTACTTTTCTCGGCCTCACTAGTTAAATGTCATGGCTTACAGTAACTGAAGAAAGAATAAATGGATTATCTTTAGATATGAAGTGGGTTTTGCTGTAAGGTACAGACAGGTCCTGAGCTGAAGTTCTGATGGTTTCTCTTTACCTTGTTCACAGCCCCAAGCTGTTCAGCTACCCGAAAACCAAATCATGAAACTGAACCATTTGTTGGCAGGCAGAAGGCCTTTGTCATCTATAAAACAGTCAGTAGCCCACAGACCAGACCAATCAGCCACTTGTTGCAGGCTGAATCTCTATTTGTACACACCCTTGATTCCAGTTCATCTGTAACTTCATCTATTACTGTTTGAGCCAGCGGCTGTAAACCATGCTTACGACGAGTGCCTAGTTACTTGCTTTCATAAATTGATAATCCTTCAGCAATACCTTGGTTTCAAAACCATCCTTTTCCAATTTCAATCCCAAAATCAAAAACACAAAACTAAAAATAGATGGTCTCTACAACATCAATACCCAAGTCTCTTCAGAAATCTCTGCCTAATAATTCATAGACTAGATTGTGCTTGACCACGATGTTTCTATAATACTAATGCTTGAAGGGTCTCTGCAAGCTGTATCAAAACAAGAACACTAATTTCAAGAGAGTAAGGAAGAACAGCAAGGGGTTAAAAGGGACTATACTCATGGCTAGTAATCATGAGTTACATATGGAGTCAGAGATATACAGCACAGAAACAGATCCTCCAGTCCAAATCGTCCATGCCAACCAGATATCCTAAATTCATCGAGTCCCAAATGCCAGCATTTGGCCCATATCCCTCTTAAACCCTTCCTATTCATATACCTATGCAGTGGCTTTTCAGATGTTGTAATTGAACCAGCTTCCACCAATTCCTTTGGCAACTCATTCCATACATGTACCACCCTCTGCGTGAAAAAGTTGCCCTTTGGTCCCTTTTAAGACTTTTCTCCTCTCACCCTAAACCTGTTCCCTCTAATTTTAGACTCCCCTACCCTGAGTAAAAGAACTTGTCTATTTACCCTACCCATGCCCCTCATGATTTTATAAATCTCTATAAAGCTCTATAACACTCAGCCTCCAACACTCCAGGGAAAATAGCCCTAGTCTATTCAGTCTCTCTTTATAGCTCAAGCCCTCCAATCCTGACAACATCATTGTAAATCTTTTCTGAACCCTTTCAAGTTTTACAACATCCTTCCTAAAGCAGGGAAACCAGAATTGCAAGCAGTATTCCAATAGTGGCCTGACCTGTACAGTTGCAATTTGATCTCCCAACTACAATACTCAATGCACTCACCAATAAAGACAAGCATACCAGATACCTTGTGGGCAGCACGGTGGCACAGTGGTTAGCACTGCTGCCTCACAGCGCCAGAGACCCGGGTTCAATTCCCGCCTCTGGCGACTGACTGTGTGGAGTTTGCACGTTCTCCCCGTGTCTGCGTGGGTTTCCTCCGGGTGCTCCGGTTTCCTCTCACAGTCCAAAGATGTGCAGGGTCAGGTGAATTGGCCGTACTAAATTGCCCGTAGTGTCAGGTAAGGGGTAAATGTAGGGGTATGGGTGGGTTTCGCTTCGGCGGGTCGGTGTGGACTTGTTGGGCCGAAGGGCCTGTTTCCACACTGTAATCTAATCTAATCTAAAACCTTCTTCACTATCCAATCTACTCATGATTCCACATTCAAGAAGCTATGAACCTGCACTTAATTTCTCTTTGTTCTGCAACACTCCCCCCGACCTTACCATTAAGTGTTTCAGTCCTGCTCTGATCTGCCTTTCAAAATGCAGTACCTCACATTTATCTAAATTAAACTCCATCTGCCACTCCTCAACCCATTAGCCCATCTGATCAAGACCCCACTATACTCTGAGATAACCTTTTTACACAATTGAGTGTTTAAGCATCTTGTGTTGATGCAGGACAAGGTATAGATTCATCACATATTTGCGATGCATTTTGGAAGGTTTTGTAGATCCATTGCCATCTCTCACCTGATAGGCAAAAGTGAGGACTGCAGATGCTGGAAACCAGACCAGGCTGCCTGACCTGCTGTGCTTTTCCAGCACCACTCTGATCTAAACCCATCTCTCACCTGATAGCAACCCAATCCATACATCTCTTGGGTCTATGGGAACTCAATCACCCAAAAGAGAATATGCTCTGCTTCTACTTCTTCAAGCTGCACTTTTTACCTCCTCTTTTGCTGGATCTATACTACATCAGCTAAAGTTATCCTGGTAATAGAGCTAAATAATGTTCAGATCTAGTGTTGGTTTAACAACCAACAAAGGACATTCCAGCAAGTCGCTGTCATGGCAGGTGAATTTATGTTCGCCTTTGCTTTCTTCTGTAGTTTCTTGCTGTTAGATTGAGTCATTCCCAGTTGCTAGGAAGCAGCAAAATGTGTTTAGGTTTCATTTATCTGCCCCATTAAGTAAAAACCTGGCAGCTGCACATCCCTAAATAGGACAGCTGCTTCTGGGTACAGCTAGCAACTGACTGAGGGTCACTCACGTGTGGATTGAAGACTGTGACTCCAAGTATGACTGCACCTGTCAGTTTGCTTGCTCCCCATCATCCTAGGACTTGGTAGAGTCAAGATAAACAAGCAAGATTCAATAGTAATGCTTTGTCTTCCCCAAAAAGAATGAAGCTGATGAGTTTGATCAGTCAAGCTTCAGCACTGCTTCACAAAACAAAATCAGGTGTAGGTACTATATGCCAGACGTGCTATTGGCAGCTAGCCTGTGCTAATAGTGTGCCCTTATCAAGGCCTGACAGGCGCTGACAGAGGCATAATAATAGGGTGACCAGCCTTTCCTCAAAATCAATCATATTTATTCAGGCCATTTTTTTTGAAAAATAAACATTTCCACCTTCTAAACTGAACCTCGCTGGATAGTTATTTGATTAAATCGAATGCCTTGCTGATGACCAACATAATATTTTGCAAATTATTCAATTATCAGCTGGAACAATTTACTGGACATCTATTCAGTGTGATATTCAAGGCCTTCTTTTTAAAAAAAAGAAAAGACATTTCTTACATAACATTCATGGCCTTAAATTTTCTCTAATACTAAATAAAACTCCCATATCTCCTTCCGACCAGCGGTGACTTAATTGCAGCATTTCGTTTTGCAATCACAAAGTTCCAGATTCAGGGCTTGAGCACACACGAAAGAAAACACCACTTACGCCCCAATGCAGCACTGACAGGTCGCTTTACGATCAGTGCTGTTGGCTTTCAGATGAGACATGAAAGCAAGGCTCCATTTGCCTGCTGGGGTGGATTTAAAAGTTCCCATGGTACTATTTGAAAAAAGAGTGGGTAAGTTCTTCCCCATGTCCTGGTCAATGTTTATCCCGCAATCAACATTGCGAAAACAGATAAGCTAATCATCACCAACTTGCTGTTCATTAAAGTTCACTGGGCACAAATCAGTTGTATCTGTTATATATATTACAATAATGATTACAGTTCAGAAGTATTTCATTGGCTGTACAGTACTTGGAGATGTCCAGTGCTTGTAAAAAAGGGTGCTATATAAATGCAGGTCTTTTCTGCTAGATCAAAACCTGTCATAATTAACCTGGTATGCTCCATGATGCCACCTCCTTTCTCTATTATTTAATTCATTCATGAATCCACATTCAGCTCAGACTTGAGTAATGTTTCAACCATTGCTGTAATACCTCTAGTGCCTCAGCTGTTTTCTGCATCTCAAACAAGGAAACTAAGTTCTCCTACAGCAATACATTCCCCACTGCCAAATCTCATATCCAGAGGCACATTACATTGGCATGTGGGGTGGAGTAAGAAAACAAACACAAGGAACGCCTAACCCTCAGGCACTACCAAGCACTGCTATATCAGGAGCAGAATGTTGAGAACTTTCCATCCTGTTCTTCACCAGAAGAAAACTGCAAAACAGAACGGCAGGAAAATGCTACCCCAAATCTGCTTAATGTGTTCTCAAATTCAGCTGCCTGCAGAAATTCATCATCATTCGCTGCCTGATTCATGACAATGTGCAAGTCATGATCCTTACCACAGGCACAAAACAAGTATAAAATGGGATCAAACAAGACTGCATCAACACACTAATGCTCTTCTCCAACCTCCTCACTATAACTCTGCATCCCATGTCCATGTAGCTCCCCACCAGCATTGAGCTAACTTAAAAGACAAACAGGAAACTGTCAATTCTTGACACCTTCAGGCCAGAACCAAGACCACCCTGAAGTCATCAAGCAGCAGTATGTAGACAATGCCTGTGTGCACGCATACTTAGAAGCAAAGTTATAAACCATCGGTGACATACTCACTGAGGTGTATGGGAGAGACAGGATGGGCCTCAGACTACAAACTCGGAAAACGAAAGCTTCTCTACCAGCCTACTCCAGTCACGTGATACTGCCCCACCCTCTCCTCCCCACTGATCACCCACATCAAGCCCCTGGACCACACAGATCATTTTTGTACCTTGGGAGCCTCCTTCTGCTGAGAGCAGACAGTGACAATGAAATCCAACATTGATTCTAACATGATAATGCAGCCTTTGGAGTCAGAGGAGCAGAGTGTTCAAATTCCCGCGATCTCAAACCCAACACTAAGCATACAGTCGACAGAGCAGCCATGTCCCCACCCTCCTGTACACATCAGAAACATGGTCCATGTACAGCAGACACCTCAAATCCCTGGGAGTGTTATTACAAGTGCTACCCTTGCAAAATCATGCAAATTCATTGGCAGGATAGGTGTACCAATGGTCAATATCGAGGGACTGGTCACAATGTCCAGCTGCAATGGGTGGGCCACACTATTCACATGCAGAACTGCCTAAGCAAAAGCTTTCAACAAGATTCTGCATGGTAGACTGGTTCATGAGGTTGGATCACATGGGATCCAGGGGAAGCTAGTCAATTGGATATAAAATTGGTTTGACGTTAGAGGAGACAGAGGGAGGCTTGTGACCAGCAATGTGCCACAAGGATTGGTGCTAGGTCTACCGCTTTTCATCATTTATACAAAGAAAATGTGAATATAGAAGGCATATTTAGTAAGCTTGCAAATGACACCAAAATAGGTGATGTGCTGGACAGTGAGTACAACGGGTCCTTGATCAGATGGGCCAATTGGGCTGAGGAGTGGCAGATGGAGTTTAATTTCGATAAATGTGTGCTGTTGCATTTTGGTAAGGCAAACCAGGAGAGGACTTACACAATTAATGGTAGGGTCCTGGGGAGTATTGCCAAACAAAGAGACCTAGGGGTGCAAGTGCATAGTTCTTTAAAAGTGGAGTTGCAGGTAAACAGGGTGAACACAGCATTTGGCATGCTTGCCTTCATTGGTCAAAGCATTGAATATAGGAGTTGGGAGGTCATGTTGCGACGTGCAGGACATTGGAGAGACCACCTTTAGAATTATGCGTACAATTCTAGTCACCTTTCTGTAGGAAAGGTGCTGTTAAATTTGAAAGAGTGCATTAAAGATTTACAATGACGTTCCCAGGACTGAGTTGCCAGGTTTGAGTAACAAGGAGAGATTTAAGTTCATAAGATATACGGGCACAATTAGCCCATTCAGTACATTGGTATGCTCCTCACCCCCATTTTCCTGTCTTCTCCCCATTACCCTTCGACCTATTATCAATTAAAAATCTGTCTAACTCCTTAAATTTACTCACTGTCCCAGCATCCACCACACTCTGGGATAGCGAATTCCACAGACTTACAACCCTTCCAGAGAAGTAGTTTCTCCTCAACTCAGTTTTAAATTTGCTACCCTTTATCCCATGACTATAACCTCTCATATCCAAGTGCCCCACAAGAGGAAGCATCCGCACCATGTCTATTTTATCCTCACCTTTTATCATCTTGAATACCTCAACTTGATCTCCCCTCATTCTTCTAAATTCCAGACAATAAATGCCTAAACTGTTCAATCTCTCTTCATACACCAAGCCCCATATGTGAACCTCTGCTGAATTGCCTCCAGTGCCACTACTACACCTTTCCTCAAGAAGGGGGACAAAAACGGTGCACAATACTCCAGGTGCGGTCTCACCACTGTCTTGGATAGTTGCAACAATACATCCATACCTTTATATTCTACAACATTCTGTTCGCTTTATTATCTGCTGTACCTGCATACTAGTTTTGTGACTCATGAATAGGGACACCCAGATCCCTGTGCACCAGAGCACCACGAAGTCTCTCCCCATTTAGATAATAGGTCACCTTTTGTTTTTCCGGTCAAAATGCATGACCTTGCACTTATCCACGTTAAGCTGTACCTGCCACATTTTGGCCCACTCTCCTATCTAATTCCATTCAGAAGGTTCTTATTTCCTCATTGCAATTTACCGTCCCGCCTATTTTTGTGTTGTCCACAGATTTGGCTATACGGCCTTCTATCCCTGTATCCAAGTTGTTAATCTAGATTGTAAATAGCTGGGGCCCAAAGACCAAACCCTGTGGCACCCCACTAGTTATATCTTGCCATCCAGAAAAAAAAACATTTATTCTGACTGACTATCTTCTGTCAATCAGCCAGTTATCTATCCAAGCTAATAAATTACGCCAGATCCAACATTGTGAACTAAGCTTTTGTGCATCCCCTTATCAAACGCCTTCCAGGAATCGAGATATATTACATCCACAGAATCCCCATTATTTACTTTGCATATTGCATCTTCGAAGAATTCTAGCAAATTAGTCAAACATGATTTGCCCTTCATAAAACCATGCTGAATTTGATGGATAGCATTGTGACTTTCCAACTATCCTGATATTACTTCCTTGATAATTGATTCTAAAGCTTTTCCAACAACAGATGTTATATCAACTAATCTATAATTTCCCACATAATGCCTCCCTCCCTTTTTGAATAAGGGCATTACATTAGCATTTTTCCAATCCACTGGAACCTTTCCCATGTCCAGGAAATCTTGGAACATTGAGACCAATGGATTCACTATCTCTGCCAACACTTCCTTCAATATCCTAGGATGTAAGCCATCAGGCCCAGGGGACTTGTCTGCCCTCAATCCTAAAAGTTTACTGAGTACCTTTCCCCTATCGATGTTGATTGTTCCAAGTTCTACCCTTTCTTGTGTCCTGACTTGCCCATTCTAATAGGAATGTACTATTGTCCTCCACCGTGAAAACTGAGGCAAAGTATTGATTTAACATCTCTGCCATTTCAATGTTCCCCATTAACAACTCTCCGGGTTCATCTTCCAAGGAATCAACATTCACCTTAGTGACTCGCTTTCCTTTTATATACCGATACAAGCTTTTGCCATTCTATTGTGCTAGTTTTCTTTCATGATTTATTTTTTAGAATCCCTTTGTTTATGTTTGAAAGTTTCCCAATCTTCCAACCTGCCATTGGCCTTTGTAATATGGTATATCTTAGTTTTTGACTTTGAATTGTCCTCGTCCTTCTTGTTTAGCCATGGATGTTTATGTTTACTCCCCTTACCATCTTTCGTCATCACTGGGGTAATTTTACATGTGAGGAATTAAGTAGCTCCTCAAACAACTGCCACTGCTCATCCACTGTCTTACCTTTTAGCCTTCCTGCCCAATTTACTCGAGCTAGATCTCCTCATGCCTATGTAACTTCCTTTGCTTAAGTCCAGACCACTAGTGTGGGACTCCACTTTCTCACCCCCAAACTGAATTTTGAATTCTATCATACTATGGTCACTACTCCCTAGAGGATCCTTAACTATGATGTCAATTAAGCTCTCCTCATTACACAATATCAAATCTAGAGTAGCCTACAACATACTGCTCCAAGAAACAATCTCAAATACATTCAATGAACTCTGCCTCCAGGCTACCTTTAGCAATATGATTCTTACTGTACCTTTCTTGCAAGCCTCTATTTCCTGGTTTATACTGTGCCCCAATGTGGTACTACTGTTTGGACACCTTTTGATTATTTCTACCAAGTACTTCTTCCCTTCGCCATTTCTTACTTCCACCCAAACTGATTCCACACCTTGATCTCCCATGCTAATGTCATTTCTCATTACAGCACTGATCCCTTCCTTCACCAGTAAAGTTACACCACCTCCTTTTCCTTTCAGTCTGTCATTCCAAGACTGAACAAACTGGGGCTCCTTTCCCTAGAGCATCAGAGATTCAGGAATGACCTTACAGAAATTTATAAAATTATGAGGGGCATGGATTGGGTGAATAGCCATGGTCTTTTTCCTAGAGTGGGGAATCCAAAATTGGGGGGCATAGGGCTAAGGTGAGAAGGGAAATATGTAAAAAGGACCTGAGGGGTAAATTTTCACACAGAGTGTGGTGCTTGTATGGAATGAGCTGCCAGAGGAAGTGGTGAAGGCTGGTTCAATTACAACATGTAAAAGGCAACTACATGGGTACGCGAATAGCAAGAATTTAGGGGGATACATGTCAAATGCTGGCAAACAGGACTAGGTCTGATTGGGATGCCTGGTCGGTGTGGACAAGTTAGACTGAAGAGTCTGTTTCCTCACTGTATGATTCTAAATCCCCTACTCCGAGCTTTGCAATGGTAAGCAATCCCTCGGAAACCTAACAAGAATGTCCTGAAAGCCTCCCTAATCAAACATGGGAATGGCTTACCCAAAATGTGCAAACTGGAGAAGAAGCATTCGAGAAGGTGCCAACTACTTTAAGCATCATTCAGTGAAGCATGCAGTGGCCAAGTGCAAGCAGTAGAAACAGCATGCAGAATCCAGAGTGTCACAGCTACCTGCCTCAAACACCACTTGAAAATGAGTCTACAACTCTAGGATTGGGCTATTCAGTCACCATAGAATCACCCCCTGCTCCTACCAACTGAGTGGAAGCAAGTAACCCTTGACTTTGAAGGACTGCCAAAGAAGAGGATGTGTTGTAAACATCTTGAGCAGGAGAAAAGAGGGAAATAGGAGTGAAATCTGTATTCTAGATTCGGTGCATGCTTGTTTAATCAGAAACAGGACACTGAGCCCACTGGGAATTGATATAGGCGACAGGGGAATAAGAGAATGTCCCACACAAATGTTTATCATATTGCCAGCAATAAATATGGAAAAAATGCATTCTTCTTTGGAGGTTTGACATTCCATCTTAGCCCTGGAAGTTGCACTACTTTTTCACATGACCCTTCTTGAACCAAATATCACATGTCCTAAACAGCAGCACAACTGAGATTTTCAACCCATAACTTGTTTGAAACGCTCTGCAAACTTCCATTGCAAAAAAATACTGCACAGTGCAAGGTAGGACAATTAAATCTAGACTCTACATTAATCAGCCCTGTTAAATGCTCAACAATTTGTACTTACGTAACAACATTAAATGTAATAGCACAGTTCCAGTTTCATCTAAATGTCATAAGATAAAACGTAAAGTCAGACAACTGAAGGAAATATTAGGTCAGATGGCCAAAAGATTGTCCAAAGAGTGGAAGGCGGAGGGAAATGATACGAATCACATAAATGCAACAAAATGGGGATTCCCCCTATGTTGTGATACGAAGAGAATCCCGAGCCCTCTACTCACTTGCAAAAGTCACCACCGTAGTGATTGTAAAGAAGTCAGCCAGGTGGACCTCAGAACCTGACCTCCCCGATTGAACCAGAATAACAGCCCCAATCAGGGAGCTCTGGCTGACAGATAAGAATGAGAGTGTCAAACATCCTGTCCACTCTGACAGTTGCTCTGAGGGAGTTGAATCAGTGTCCAGGACTCTCCACGTGTAAATAAAGGGTGACTTGGTTACAGGATACCTGCCTCTGTGGAGTTATTTCAATCACTGGCACCACAGCCCCCAGCTCCGCACTTATACACATGGCAATTGCTCCAGAGTTTGGGGGATAGGTGCAACCAGGCATGTGAAAGTAGGGGAAACAAAGCACAGGAAATCCCTGCTCCTCTCATGAAACAGAACCACCTACAAAGAAAGATGGGTGGAAGACTAAAAGGAAGGAAGGATGGTGAATAGAGGAAGAACACACCTGCCCCAGCTGTAGTTATATTTGTCATGGATCACACTGGTGCTCAAAAGATGCCATGTTCTGCAATTACAATACCACTTGCCCTGCTATTGATGATGTCTCCATGATGCTTTTAACATCTAGACAATATCTAGCTCTTGAATATATTCGGTGACTTTGCCTCCACAGCCTTCGTTGGTAGAGAAGTGACAGGTTCACTATCTTTTAAGTGAAGAAATCTTTTCAGAACACGGTTCTAAAACAATCTATCCCCATCCGGAGATTGTCCCCCAGTTTTAAGACATCTCAACAGGGAAAATAACCTTCCTTCCTCTCATCTCTCCAGCCCTATAAGAAATTTATACAACCCCCTTTCATCCTTCTAAATTCTAATAAATACAGGCCCAGTTGAACTAATCTCTCCACATTGGACAGCCATCCCTAATAAAAACTTCAATGCACTCCCTTTATGACAAGTATATCCTCGGTTAGGTAGGGAGACCAAAACTGCATGCAACATCCAGTTATGGCCTCACCAAGGCCTCTTACAACTGCAGTAAGATAACCCTACATTTGAATGGCAAATATAGTGAAACTTGAATTTAATAAGATCTGGAATTTTAAAGAAGCTACTCTAATATTGACCATATAAACCCATCTGTTCGCTAAGACATCAGGAAATGAAATCTGCCATCTTTACCCAGCCTCGCCTACATTCGAGTCCAGAGCCACAGCATTGTGCTTGACTCTTACCTGGCTTCTGGAATGGCTTAGAGAGTCAGTCAGTCAGTCAGTCAGTCAGTCAGATTATGGCCAATTATGGATGCCAACAAATGACAGCCCTGCAAGTAATGCCAACATCCCATGCATGAAGAAAGAAAACAAAAAAGTGTATGAAGAGAAAACTGGCTAAACTGAATTGAGAAACCAGGAACAATTTAGTTACAGAGGCAGATCTTTTAGAATATTTTTAATAACTCTTCGCAAAGGTTAATTCCAGTGAGAAAGAAAGTCTTTTTGAAAAGTATGCACCATCCATTGGTAAATAAGTATGTTGCGATAATAATAAGTTGAAAGTACCATGTAAATTTGCAAAGATTAGTGGCAGGTCAGAGGATTCAGCTGGCTGACTAAGGTGGTAATAAAGAGGCAGAAAGGTAATATAAAAAGTGAAAAGGTAATATAAAGAGTGTTTCTACAAGTATTTAAATAAGAAAAAGGTAATTGAAGCTAGTGTTGACCCACTTGACTGCAAATTTGGGAAACAAATGATGGAAAGCAAAGAAATGTCAGAAGCTTGGAACCATGACTGTAATTTAGTCTTTACAGCAGAACGCTTCAAACATTGCACTTTTTCATGAAGGGAGGGTGGAGGTAGAAAGCAGGAGACCATAGGCCAATTAGCCTAACTCTATCTTAGGGAAGGTGTTAGAATCTATTATTTTTAAACTTATAGCAGAACACACAGAAAAGCATGATTTTACCGGACAAAGGCAGCATGGCTTTGGGCAAGAAAAATCACATTTAACTAATCTATTTGAGGTTTTGATGAACTAACATCCATGGTGAATAGAGGGAAACTGGATGATCTGGTGTATTTGTAGACGATAGACAATAGGTGCAGGAGTAAGCCATTCAGCCCTTCGAGCCTGCACCGCCATTCAACATGATCATGGCTGATCATTCCTAATCAGTATCCTGTTCCTGCCTTATCTCCATAACCCTCCAGCATCTTTCCCAACACTGAGGTCAGACTAACTGGTCTATAATTTCCTGCTTTCTCTCTCCAACCTTTCTTAAAAAGTGGTATAACATTAGCCACCCTCCAATCCTCAGGAACCGACCCCGAATCTATCGAACTCTGGAAAATAATCACTAACGCATCCACGATTTCCCAAGCCACCTCCTTCAGTACCCTGGGATGCAGACCATCAGGCCCCGAAGACTTATCAAGCTTCAGACCTAACAGTTTCTCCAACACCAAATCCTGGCAAATATAAATTCCCTGAAGTTCAGGTCCTTCAGCCACTGTTACCTCAGGGAGATTGCTTGTGTCTTCCCAAGTGAACACAGATCTGAAGTACCCATTTAATTCCTCTGCCATTTCTTTGTTCCCCGTAATATATTCCCCTGTTTCTGACTTCAAG
>NC_057716.1:18967017-18995418 GCF_004010195.1 Chiloscyllium plagiosum | reverse complement strand
TCCACTGTCATCCCTGCTAAGGTAATGTACCATTGAACTTTGTCCAGCTCTTCCCTCATAGCTCCATAGTTCCCTTTATTCAACAGAAATATTGTCACTTCTGATTGTACCGTCTCCCTCTCAAATTGCAGATTGAAGCTTATTGTATTATGGTCACTATTTCCCAATGGCTCCTTCACTTCGAGGTCTCTGACTAATTCTGGTTCGTTACACAATACCAGATCCAGAATTGCCTTCTCCCTGGTCGGCTCCAGCACCAGCTGTTCTAAGAATCCATCTCTGAGGCACTCCACAAAGTCTCTTTCTTGAGGTCCAATACCATCCTGATTCTCCCAGTCTACCTGCATGTTAAAATCCCCCATAACAACTGGAGTAACATCTTTACGTCAGTCCAATTTCAGCTCCTGATTCAACTAACATCCGACATCCAGACTACTGTTTGGGGGCCTGTAGATGACTCCCAAGAGGGTCTTTTCACCCTTAGTATTTCGCAGCTCTATCCACAGACTTTACATCCCCTGACTCTCGGAGCCCCCCAGCAAGGGACTGAATATCCTCCCTTACCAACAAAGCCACCCCACCCCCTCTGCCCGTCAGTCTGTCCTTACGATAGCACGTGTAGCCTTGAATATTCATTTCCCAGGCCCTGTCCACTTGAAGCCACGTCTCAGTTATCCCCACAATATCGTATCTGCCAATTTCCAAAAGAGCCTCAAGCTCATCCATCTTATGTCTAATGCTTCGTGCATTCATGTATAGTATTTTTAATTTGTGAGCTAACCCTGAGAAAATAGACCATCCAGTTACAAACGGTGTTGTTTCAGGGAAGTCACTGCTTCCCATTGCATTGCTTCTTACCTCCACTATGCAGTTTAAACAAAAGCACTCAACCAGAAGCTTAAGACTCAAAGTCCATCCGAAAACTTCCCCATAAAAAAAAAGTGATCACCCTCACAATGGCCAGGATTTAAAAGAACATTTACTCTTTACTAACTATGCTCATATTCTTTTATTCAACATCACTAAAAAGTCCCATCTTGTCATTTATTTCATTGATATTTCTGGAAGCTTACTGCAAGCAAAAAAAATGACTGTCGTCATGTTTCCTACAATACAACAGTGACTACGCCTTAAAGTATTTTATAGGACGCCCTAAATAAGTGTTTTACAACCAAATGTCATAAACAACATTACGTGGTTTTAAGCCTTTCTTTATTTGCTGGTTAAATGTTCTAATTTTAAGCTCCAGTTAAAAGCTAACAAATTGAAATCCTGCTTTTCCTATTAAATGGCTTTTTCTCTCACATTCAAAATTTACAATAAAGAAGAAGCGTTAGGTTATGATTATTCAATTTAATGATTTTCCTGGAATGCTTAGCTAGGTGCTTTTGAAGCTCACGGATATCCCAAGTTATTGATGCAGAATTTATTAATCAGGCAACGGAAGTAAGAATAGTCCTTCCAAAACCATGAGACTCTCAAAGTTCACAACAGGGCAAAACAGCAAGTGAGAATTACCAATACATGGGCTGCAGTGCTTTGGCTTTTTGGGCTAGGCTGCCATGTTTCATGGAACATAACTTGGACATACACTTCAATCTACCCAGACAAAGAGACATTCAAACCAGGAATGCTCACCTTAGACTCCCCATCTAGGTTTAAATCACCCATACTTTCATCTGAGAATTATCAAACATGTGCTGCACCCCCAATGTGGTTCTATTTACTTGTTACTGACCAGACCACATGCACTACAACAGGCAATTTTGGAGTTAGAAACGTGACAATTCCATAATTAATTTGGATGATGCATTTAAGCTTATAGTCATTAAATAGAACCACATTGGGGGTGCAGCACATGTTTGATGTTTATCATTCTTTCATCTGAGAATTATCAAGTTAATCAAAAATTAGAAGAGCCATAACTTTCTTCAAATTCTAATAATTTTTCTACTCAAATGTGCATTAGGGAAAAAAGTGAAAAACTGCAATTTTGGCGACCAAAATGTCAATTACATTAAATATGTACTTCACTGAATTCACAATTTTTACAATTATGACCCAAACAAAATATGCAGCAATGAATCAAGTGGGGCAGTAAATGTCTTCTCTTCAAAACAGAAAATGCATCCATTAGAAGTTTGAGGGAGGGTAATAGAGTAATCAAATTTCAGCTAAATACAGTGATAATGACAGTGATGAATTCTGCTTGTTAGAATTCTATACTGAAAAATCAAAAGTGCATAAACTACTAATTTTACAACAAAAAAAATTATTTGTGGAATTACAGAGGAGCAAGAAATATCCAATGAGTTTCTAATCAATTATTGAACAATACTGGATTCAGTTGTTTTTCCCTCATATTTCAAAATTTTCTCCCTGACACGCCAATTCTCTTGCTGTTTCTAGACTAAATTCTGGCTGATTCCATCCCCTCCCACAATCACTATCTCCACACAGTCTCCCAAATCCCCACCATCTCCCTCCATCCAAGTTCAGGGCAAAGTGCAAATTAGTATCAACTACCTTGGAGACACCAAGCTCGAGACTTTATGGTTTCAATAATAATATTCTAAAAAACTGATGGGCTGCTTTTGTCCAAAAGAACATTCAGCCAGCAAACACCTAGAGATTAATTTTATTGTGGAAGTTTGTTCCTACAGTCCAGGTACTGAAATATTTTCACACATGAAATCCTGTATTATACCGAAAAACAAACAACAAATTGGAAGTTATACCAGTTCTTAGCTTCCAGCTTAATTATTTCGGGAGCACAAAATATCATGAATGAAAAACCATTCCAGAAGCAGGAGAACTTAACTCATAGTTCAAAACAACTTATCGGCTTAGCTAAAGGTCACCACAGTCATATGAAAGGAGCATGCAAAAATATCCTACAGGCTGGATAAAAAATATTCATTAGTGTAGAATTTACCTTTGCTCTTTGCAGTCAACTCACAGCTAACTAAAATGACACCACTCAATATAAATTAAGTTCTTCCAGCAGATGCTGCTTTTTCAATGTATTGTTTGAGGTCAGTTTCATGAATTTTGAAGGACACCAAAGTGCAGTATCACCATCACCATAACCATAACCAAGCATAACCATTATCTTCCTTAAATTTTAAAATCTACTATTGCTAAGAATAACATTATGTAGATCATAAATACCTGCTCAATACATCATCTAAAAGAAACAGATTTTGAATGATCCATTTTATTCTACAGCACCTAAATAGATTGTAAAGGACAATATTTGGATGATCACGATCAATAATGAAAGATTCAGTCGGTCTTAGTGTCACTGATCAGCACTGTTAAAAGCCTCATGGGGAACTTCGAATTTCCTCTCATCTTGCACCTACTATATAATGAAAGTTTCACAATTGAAATCTGTAGTCCCACAACCTCCGTTTGCTTGGCCATTAAAAAGTTGTGCAATGGGAAACCCAATAAATACTTAAAACTGGGTGGAGTCATGAAATCTCTTTTTGATAAAAGGAGGAAAGAGGGAAATCAGTTTTTTCAATAAAAGATTGAATTTGTTTTTATATAGTGCCTGTAACAAGTCCAGGATGTCACAAAAACACAAGACCATGAAGTACCTTGGAAGTGTTGTCACTCTTGTAATAAAAAAAACCCAAGGTAACCAAACTGTACCCAGTTATGGCAGAAATTAATCTGATCAATTTTTGGTTAATGGTAAACAAAATCCAGCACATCAAAAGAGCTACTTTCTACTTTCCAAATAAAAGTGATCCTTTACATTCCCCAACAAGGACAGGCAGGTCCCCAGTTTAACACGTCATCTAACAAATAATACCTTGGACAATGCAGTAATTTAGTAATGCACTGGAGTATCTTTTCAAAAGGTTATATGCTTGCTCCTGGAGCACAGCACAAACTCAACGCTTTGACTAGAGTAGAATTCTACCATTGAGTCATGCTGACATGAGAGTGTTACTCAGCTTGAATTTCATAATTGTATATGAAACAACATGATTGCATCTCTTGCGTAAGAAAATTGAACCACAAAAAAATTTAAATTGTTTAAAAAAAAATTGGCTACAGGTTTTACAAAGCTGCTGAACAATGCCAATGCATTGTCCTATTTACAATGAATATGTAACAGAAGGAAAATAATCTGTGCCAATAATTGAAAACGTTTAATAAATATTCCTATTAGTGACAGACCTATCCCTTAGTCTTTCATACTGACAGATTTATAAAAAACACTGTTGCACTTCTATGCTAAGAAGCTCCAGTAGCTCGGAGAAAGTGAGGACTGCAGATGCTGGGGATCTGGCTTATGCCCGAAACGTTGATTCTCCTTCTCCTTTGATGCTGCCTGATCTGCTGCGCTTTTCCAGCAACACATTTTTAAGCTCCAATCGCTCCTCAGGATAACCCATATTTGGGAGAAAATAATCAATAATTAGATCATTGGTTACTTTCCAACATTCAACTGGATATTGAAAGTTTTATACTGTTGGAAATTGTAGCAACAAAATCATCTGTTCGTTCCTACTCTTACAACTTATTGAGGATCTATATCCTCAGTTCTGAAATGAATTTCCTTTTGCTCGAGGTTAATAACTCCCAGCAAAATAGCAGTCCAAAGGTTGAGTAACAGTAAATGCACAGAATTTTGTGAAAAGAGCTTGAGCACTGAAACCCACTGACTGGCAAAAGCAACTTAGTCTAACCCTCAGAACACAATTTTTCAAAGCCAACAAGCATCAACAGGTTCATTTAAAATTCAGCATCTTCCAAGAAGTGGTGTTTATAATTGGTCATGATTGCCCTAAAAGTGTTTCCAAGAATTTAAGGGAAGATGAAAAAGATAATACCTAATCAATGATTCAGACAGGGAGGTTAGATACAGCAATTCACCTGAAACAACAAATGTATATAGCAATGTCAAATTCATCCATAAAATGCATCTCTTCATACTTCAACCTTGTATACGAACTAGCATCAACACTAATAGGGCAGGTAGCTAGTTAATTGCTTCTTTTTTAAATGCAACTATGCCATGACTTACAGTTTAAATATAACAGGAATTATAAACTGGATTTTGGGTATACAATCAGCTAAACTGTCAGACGGCAAAATGCAAAACTACTGCCCACTTCTAGGTAGGGCTCACAGGTGACACAGCTGAAACATCAGTCATTGTAAACTGTAATTTACAACACAGCTTTACTTTTCACCTTAAAATCCAATCAAATACATGAATGCATGTTTGCTTGGGAGATTATCAAAATATAGCATTGGGTATTTCTACTTCTGTTCCTCAAAAAAAGGTTTCTTCCATCTTTTTATTGTGACGTTCAGGCTTAACAGACAATCAATTCTTCAATGTATAATTCCAATTACATCACACTGCAAATTTTTGCTATAAATTCTGTGTTACGATCGAGCCCTCCACAATCACCTGATGAAGGAGCGTCGCTCCGAAAGCTAGTGTGCTTCCAATTAAACCTGTTGGACTATAACCTGGTGTTGTGATTTTTAACTTTGTACACCCCAGTCCAACACCGGCATCTCCGAATCATGGCACTTAAGTGCAGTACTAAAAGAGTGCTGTGCTCTTAGAGATGATATCTTAAATTAAATGTTCATCTGAGGCCCTATCTGTTCTTGATGTAAAGACAGTTTTTTTTATTTTTCTGTATTTCTTTGACTGTAGATTGAAATGGGACGAGGACAGTTATAAATGCCAAACTTTATGGAAAAGATTGCTACACTTTTTCAAACCAAGTTCCCTGGTACTCATTGTAAGCACTGTTAACACTGGTGGTTGTTCAAGTAGTGGAAGAAGTCTAGTTGCAGGTGGGATGGAATCAGTAGGATGTATGTAAATGAAGATTCGACCGTAACAAATTGCTGAGGAGTGGTCAATAGATTGTAACCAGTATTCAATGACAAAGTTGTTCTGCCTGCCTACAACTATGTAATTGGCTCGACTTGGGGGTTTGGATGTCTGGGCAGAAGCCATTGGATCTCCAGAAAGGAAGGAGCTGTCCTTATCTCTGCAGTGATAAAACATTTCAAACCTGAAGAAAGTCAGTTTATTTTTCCTCCATGAGTTGCTATAAGTTGTGACTCTTAACCAGTCAGCCAGGCTTTTTATAACTGGTGAGTTAGTTGCTTTGTGTCTCCTACAACCAAGTGGAAGAACCTGGAAAAGGAAGATTACAGAACAGCAGATCCTCACAAGCCAAAAAGATCCCCATTTCAGTGAATTTTTTTGTTAGGGGCCATTGAACTGCCTTCAGTCTTTCCCTCTGCCCAGAACACCCTTTTTTTTCCCTGAGTGTATGTCTAGGGGGAATGTTTCAAAAGGAGGATAGTTAAAGTTTTAACTGGTAGAGTTTGCTGTCAACAGTTCCTAATTGTTTATCTGTAGTTAGAAGTTATTATTTGTAATAAACAATACATTCTTGTTCAGTCCTGAAATCTGGTCCATACTTTCTTTCAACCTGTGTTAAAAGGACAGCTAAATTGGGGAGCTTTACCTACTTTTATTAAATCTTTAACTTATGTGGTAACTCTGGAAATAACAACAGCTTGATTTCCAATGCACTCCCCAAGTGAAGTGTAACATTTTGTATATTTGATTACTCATATTTCACTTGGAATGTTAACACTTTTTCTCTCTTCACAGAACGTTATAACTAACCTCTGTAACTTGGACAGTAGAAACAAAAGTTTAAACCAGGTTTCCTGCTCCGTGAACAGTGGTAAAATATGTATATGAAGGACTGGTAAATGATGACTAGATTGATTTTGCTGAGATGCAGCCATAGTAAAATGTCTTGATATTCTGCCCAAGTTTGTCTCTCCATTTGGGAGAGATACAGGAAGTTGCTTTTAACTAGGAATTGTAGAAATCCCTATGAGTAGAGATGAGACTGAAACTGCTGCCTGGTGTCACTGGAGCTCCAGATTTTTTGCCCCTTTGAAAATTTATTCTTTACAAATGTAGGTTTCATGATAAGTATCTGGTTTATGAGCTTCAGTTAAATTGGGATTGCATTTTCCTTGAGCCAACGCATAATTTCTTAAAACTTTATGGACATTAAAGGAACTTTTTCCCCATCTAATTACATTGCTAATGTTACTGGGAAATTGGATTTCTGGGTATAAGCAATTGCACAGTGTGGTCTCAAGTAGCTTAGTCCTGTGTTATGATGCTGAGAAATACTTTGACTTAGTGTAGTCAGCAAAGCTGGGATGCCCTGGAGCATATTTCGCAGACAGTCTTTTAGAATTAATTTATAGTGATTTAAAGAGGAAAGGAATTAAAGCTGTGTTTTTGGCAGCAAGTGCATGACATTAGATATTGGGGACTCACTGAGCATAAGTGCTTGCTGTCATTGTTAACATTACACTGATACCTGCTTAAATTTTAAGCGAACCAAGACTTAAATTGATAAAAATTCCATACATAACTAAATTATTTGTGGGATTCTGAAGTTCCACTTCTGATTTCTTCTCTTATCTACATGTCACAACTTGGTGACAACATCCACAGTGCAGATGCACTTAATATTCCAAAAACAAAATCTTGAATTAAATCCATAAACTCTCTCTGTATAGCTTGATCAGAAGAACAAGGTTCTCACCATATAGATTACATATGCCGGATTAAAATTCTGATGAAGGAGCATCGCTCCGAAAGCTAGTGTGCTTCCAATTAAACCTGTTGGACTATAATCTGGTGTTGTGTGATTTTTCACTTAAGTGCCAGTCTAGACTTTCTATAAAGGTCCATGGAACACAACCTTCTGACTGAAAGGGACAAGAATGCTATCCACCGAGCCAAAGCTAAGAAACAGATTAAGTAGGTTGCATTATCTGTCAACAACTCAAATATATAAAAACAGAAAGTTCAGTACAGAGGAGAAGTAGCAAAGATGTCAAATACCGATGACTTGTAATGCTGGGCATTTGTTTCATTTCAGATTTGCAATATTTATGCTTTTCCCCACCCATTTTCAATTTTAACAGATTTTAAAATTAGTTTTTTATCAAGTTTAAAGTATCTGTAATCACACCCCAAAGTATAGCTTTGTACAGCAAGATATCTCAATGACAACAGTTGGAGGTATTGTCCCCTCCAAGTGCATAGGTGCATGGCCATGCAGGAATCCATAACATAACACGCAGTGTAGACAAGCTGAGCACAACAGAAACAAAGAGGAAGCATTGAAGTCAATGAGTCCATCCCATCCCTGCATTATTTGCTGCATCTCAGCAGTATTTGAGAACATGCTACAACAGATCTGCAGCTTCAACTTGTCCTCGCACATACTGGCATGCCTACCCGTAGAACAGGGTGAAATTACAGAAAAGTTAGACAGTTTATTGTTCAAACACTTGAGGCCATTACAATGCAACACTAACAGACTCTACTTAAATGCACTGCAAAAATCAGATCCAACTAAATATCAAGGATACAAAATACCGTCCCTTTCAAGACTAGCTCACGATATGTGAACTATTAAAGTAAAAAACAATGAAATTTATTCGGCCCTTATCGAATCACAAATAAACATGAAGCATTCAGACATACTGTTGCCCTTGGAAGAGAAAACAGTTAAAGATGAAACCAATTGAAACTGCCTTGATAGCTTATCAGGTAAACACATCATGTATGTGAAACAAAGGCAAATAAAGGTAGGTCAGTTTCAACCTCTGGGCTCCTCTGAATCAACCATGAAGAGAAACATTTTATGATACAACTCCACTCTCCCCAGACTTCAAAGTTGAAAATGTCAACTCTCAATTGCTACTGAAAGATATGAATAGACAGGTACTGAGTGAGAATAAAAGATAAAGTCCAAGAATGATGGTCACCACAACTAAACAATTGAATAAGGTGCTGATACTTCCTGTCCAGATGTAGAGCTGAAAAGGCTTTGCAAATTACAGATCGCTGAACATTTTATGTTTACATTGAAAATTGGCTCCAATACCTTACCGCAGAAATTCAATTTTACACATTATGTATTCAGAATGTTGTTGTCTTTACTTACAAGATACAAACTGGTTGGATTTCCCCAAAAATTATCAATGCATATATAGCTCTTCACCCATGGTCTCCTCTCCATCTGGCAGGCACTCGTGGATGGCCTGATATTTGTACTGATTTCTTTTCTTTCTTGAGGATGGAAACATTACAGCACTCACCATTAGCAGGATTGCAAAAACATGGCTTCACAGAATTAGCATTTACCAGAACATGTAAATTTGAAACTAGAATTAATGAATTTGACGATGCTGTTTGTGAACTGAACAGAAAATTCAAGGACCAATTTTTGCTATTACAGGATATGATATGATGAGATGTCCTTGTCTGTATTAGGATTACTTTAGTTTGAACAGCTCCCCTGCTAGCCTAGTGATCTGATCAGTATGCTTCATAATGCAATACTACCATATAGCTCTGCAAAGTCACTGTTTCAATTCAGGTTTCAAGAGCCATTGATGGTTTTGTCTCCACCCCTAGCGTACACAGGGGACAGTTTTAGAGCCTTCTTTGACCAATATAACCCTGCAAAAATCAAGAATCAAATCTGAAACCTAGTATAATAGAAAGGGATATTTAGCTACAAAAGGTGACAAAATAGGTAAATAAAGAAGCCACGACATCCAGAAAAGATCAAATGTGAAAAAAAGCTCTCGGCTCTGCCAAAAATGTGACTTTAGGCCCTGCCCTCAGATTAAGATAACAAGAATAAACAGTGCATTCAAACATGCAGGATTGCACAAAAATGCCGATAGTAAATGGCATGGGAACACTGTACAATAAGAGTTAGTCACAACAGCTCCACAAATGCTGATAAAAAGAAGTGCTCCATAAAGTTCAATTCACATTTAAACAATTTATAGAATTTAATGGTTTAAAGTCAATCAGCACATTAAAACCATTGAGAGAAAAAAAACCCATTCCAAACAAAAAGTCTGGACTTCAACTTGCATTTATATAGCCCCTTCAACGTTGGAAAACTTCCCAAGGTGCTTCATAACAACACAACCAAAACTTTGCTCAAGATAACACACTCCTTATAACCTACAGAGATATGTAAAGAGTTGGAGAGGTTTAGAGTGAGGGTAAGTGAGACTAGGAAGAAGCTAATGAAGAGGTGAGGGAGATGATAAAGTACCTGTGACAATGGGGGAAAGATAGAGGATGACAGACCTGTGAAGGCATGGAGTATGAGGATGCAGAGGTGCAGAGAAACAGTGGTACGAGAACTGTGACAATGCAGGCATTGAGAATTATTGGAGACCTCTGACACTGGCTGTCAGAGACGGACATGTGCATCAATGGTGTGGAGAAAAGGAATGAGAGATCGGTAGTGCAGGGGTCACTAGGAGAGGGGGTGAGACCTCTTTGGCAGTGGGAGTTGCTGGGAAACCTGTGAATGGGAGGAATAGGGTGTTGGAAAGAGGATGGGAGACCTAGGAAGGTGGACAAGTGGGTATGACAGGACATGAACAAGGAGATGAGAGATCAGAAATAGTCAGGAGAGAGCGAGCGAGAGATGTGAAACCAGAGACTATGGAATGGCAGGAGAAAAGCTGAGAGACCTGCGAGAGTGGAGTGCTTCCACAATCAAATTAATGTTTTGACAGAAGTTCCTTGGTAGAATGTTTCTTTTCTAAGCAAATCCAGCTGTCACTGTTCTGGAAAAAGAAATTAAATGTTTAACAAAGTCTTAATAAAAAGGGTAGGTAATAAGACCATAAAGATATAGGAGCAAAAGTGTGCTACTCTGCCCAATGAATCCATGGCTCATCTGATTATCCTCAACTTACACCTTCCTATCTTATCCCCATAATTCCTGACTCCTTTACTAATTAAAAATCTATTGCAGCCTTGAATATACTTGGAGAGAAACCTCATCACAACAACTCTGCCAAGCCCCGAGAAAGAATTTTATATGTTTCAATAAAAGGTTGTTTCTCATTCTTCCAAACTCCAATGAAATCAAGCCCAACCTGCTCAACCTCTCATACCAAAGGTCGTGAACCTTCTCTGGACTGCATACAATAGTATATCTTTCCTTAAATAAGGGGGCCAGAACTTCACAGTATTACAGCAAATCTGACCAGTGCTTTTTATAGTTTTAGCAAAACCTTCCTATTTTTATATTCCTTTTCCATTGAAATAAAGGCAACAATTCGATTTGTCTTCTCTACTACCCATTGAACTTGTAGGTTAATTTTTTGCCAAAGTGCATAACCTCACATTTTCCTACATAATATTCCATCTGCCAAATTTTGTTCACTCACTTCATCTGTCTATATCCTTCGAGAGATCCTGGTGTCATCCTCTCTACTTGCCTTCAGACCTATTTTTGCAACACCTACAAACCTGGCGACAGTACATTTGCATTCCCTCATCCTAGTTAACAATAATATAGTGAATAATTGTAGCACTGATCCATGTGGCATTCCACTAGCTCCAGGTGGCCATCCCGAAAATGCCCTCTTTATCCCAACTCTATTAATGAGCTAATCCTCTATCCATGCTAGTATACTCCAACACAACCGGCTCCTATCTTAAAAGTAGCCTTATGTGTGGTACTTTATCAAATGCCTTTTAAAATCCAATTATATAGTTCCCATTCCCTACCCTGCTTGTTGCCTCCTCTCAGAACTGTAAACAAAATTTGATGGGCATGCTTTCTCCTTCATGAAGCCATGCAGGCTGTAATGAATTTCTAGATGCTCTGTTACTACATCCTTTATAATAAACTAAAACTTTCCTAATAACAGATATTAAGCTAACTGGTCTATAGTTACCTGTTTCTGTCTCCTTCCTTTTCTGCATAAGGGTGTTACATTGGAAAACTATCAATCTTCTAGGATATTTCCAAACTCTAAGGAGTCTTAAAAGATTACTACCAGTGTATCTACTATCTCTATATGCTACTTCTTTTAAATCCTAGCATGCAATCCATCAGGTCTAGGGGATTTAGCAGCCTTTAGACTTACTGGTTTCCGGAGTGTTTTTTCCTCTAGTGATAGTTAGGTTGTTTATTTCCTCCCACTCTTAGGACCGATCATTATTTAGTATGTTTGGAATGCTGTTCAGCTGCTCTGCATGTAGACTGATGCAAAGTGTATGTTCAACTCCTACTCTGCATTATCTTTTCCCCAGCCTTTAAGAGTCCAATGTTCAATGTTACTTCTCTCTTCATTATGTTACCTGTTAGCTTGTCCTCAGTTTATTTTCCCCCTTTTTTGGGGGACTTTGTTTGTTTTTAAAACTTTCCCAGTTCTCTAACTTACCATGAATCTTTGTAAAGTTGTAGATCGTTTTCTCTTCAAGTTGTTCCTGTCCTTAACTTTCCTGATGAATTATGGCTTGTATAATCCCCTACCCTTCTTCCTCATTAGGATATCAAGGAATATCCTTGTTGTAAAATATTAACTTTTTAAAAAATGTTTGCCATTTACAATCAACCAACTTTTCTACTAAACTCCTTTCCCAGTCCAGTCCAGCCAACTCTATCCTCATTCCCACCTAATTACCCTTATTTAAATCTAATACAGTGGTTTCTAACTCAAATGTCTCAATTTCAAAATGAATGTTAAATTCTATCATAATACCTGTTCCTTAAAAGATCTTTTACTCTGAGATCATTTAGTAAATCAGCCCCATTACCAGATCCAAATAAGCCTGATCCCTAGTTGGTTCCGCGTTATTGTTCTAGGAAACTATCTCAAATGCACTTAGAATTTCTTACTTGCCAATTTGATTTTACCAATCTATACGACAATTAAAGTCACCCATGATTAATGTCCTGCCTTTTTTATATGTCTTCATTATCTTCTGATTTATTCCATGTCCTGCAAAGCAGCTAACTCAAACCTACCCCAAAGCATTAGGTCCAAATTTAGAATCCTATTCTTGTCTACTTAAAAATTAAAGTTACGTGGCCACGTCTAAGTGCAAGGAAATGGCTAGAAAGTAAAAGAAATTTAGAGGAAACCCAAGTGTTAATGGAGAGATATCAACCTTCAACTTTAAATTCTGAAGGACAGGAACATTAAAGAATGTATGAGCTTCCACTTTTCTAATGGTAGGGAAAAAACAGGTTAGACTATGAAATAGTAGGTAATTATCAATTTCAATATTCCTTTGGACACGGCATTTAGGGCACAGAGGGAAGTTCCAGTCCACTGATTAAAGTCATTTATCGATTATAAAAGATTTTAATTACTTTATCAAGCAAATGTAAACCAGTTGCAGTTGTACTTTGAAACATTTTCATTGGTGACCAAAGATGTGAAAAAACAACCTGTGAAACACCTCTTGCTGCACTCCAGTAACTCAGCACAGGAGAACAAATTAATGCTAAAACCACTACTGCAACAATTTGCATTTGTACAGTGCTTTTCATTTAGTTACACATCCTTAGGCTCTTCACAAAATCAAATCATAATCAAAAGCAAGCACCATTGCATCAGGCTTATTTAAGATACATGTACCTGATGATACTGTAGCTACAGGCAAACTTCTGGCTCTTAAACTATACAGTGCACTATAAATTGATGCTATTCAACTTACTTAATCCCAGCAACAAAACATCACTCTTTCAGGGATCTTATCAACTGCCATCAACATCATCACTACCCAGCAAATGAAGAAGAAATGAGCAAAGGATTGGGATGGTGGGAGTGGCAGAAGAATGTAAAGTGGATGCCAACCCGATTCTGTTTTGCCAATACTAACTCTGCACAGAACCTATTGAACTTAGAGCCATTTGGATTTCTCATTTAGAAAGATGCACTGCAAAGCTGGTGGTATAGTGGTAATGTCACTGAACTTGCAATTCAGACATTGGTTTGAATCCCATGATGGTAGATGGTGAAATTGTAAATCATTTTCAAAGAAAACTGGAACAACCAGCCAGTCTAATGACAACTGTGTATTTTTTAAATCATTAATACCTATTTTTCCAAATCAACCTGTTCAGAGACGTTATTACACACCCATGGAGCAGGTGAGACTTGAACTTATGCCTCCCGGTCCAAAGAGAGGGATACTACCAATGTGCCACATGAGGGTCCAATTAATGCTTGCTTTTAACCTATTTTTGACTCAGCCTGTTCAGAGACATTATTACACACCTCTGGAATATTGGAACTTGAACCAGGCCGCCTGGCTCAAAGGCAGGGTTATTACATTTACATCACAACTACGTAACCACTGCCAACTGTCGTAAAATAACATCTTTTGAGCTAGGCTTCTTCACTAGCTATAATTTGTGTAATAACTTTTAATCAATGATTCTACATTTACAATACTGGTTTAATCTAGCAAATTATTCTGGTACCATGAACACACTTACATACCAAGAATTGCATCATGACAGTCCAGAACTTGCCAGTTTGATCCCCACTTTGCACTGCATTAGTTCACGTCAGTCATAGTACTAGCATTAGTTCAGTAATGGACATAAAGTACCACTGGAGTGAAAAGTAAAAGTCACCCATAATTCCTGCTCCTCCTAATCACTGTCCAGAGCCATTGTCAGCATATCAGCCAAGAAGTCAACCAGGCTGTGATATCCTCCTCCTCTTCATACTGCCCGACCCCTACAAAAATAAGGTCTCACTGACGCATAACACCCATCCTCATATGTCATGACTTCTCAAGCAAATCCCAAGGGAATAGGCAACATCCACGAGATCATTTCAGCACCAGCCAGGCCTTTTAGCAGCAGGAAGGGAAAAGGTTAGACAGCAATTACAAAAACACAAAAGGGGTATAAGCGATTCATAAAATACTGTCATACAACGCCCAGTCAGAGGGAGTGTGCCATTTATTATCAAGACCTTGCTGGCTCTTTGCAAAGCATCCACTCTAGAGGTAATCTGTCCAGTGAAATATATGAAAGCATTTTCGCAAAACAAAAACACACCACTTGCTCGTTACTGGCTACTTTTCACTTCTGTTTTCAACATGATAGTCACACTTTGCGGTTAGTAAAGGGAAACTTATCTCTAGACCGCAAACCTCATAGGTCTATACCAAAAAGAGCAAAAGAAAAAGAATTACAGGAAATAAATTATAAAAAAGTTGTAATGAAACACATACAACCGGATGGAAACTCTTGAATGAAAACAAATCTCAATGTGGCCCACCTTTTACTGGGTGTGTATGAGAGGTAAGCATTCTTAAGTAGTATATGTTTAAAGAAACTTATTGATCAAAATTTTCCTTTCCCTAAGTATTTAAAGACTACAAAAATTATACATATCTGAGGAACAGACAAATATACAGGCTGGAGGAAAGGGAAGAAAGAAATAACCCGCTGAATATTCCTAATCAAAATCCAATTGGCCCTGTTGAGAAATATTTATGGATATCCCATTTTGAGAGGATATCATCTTTCTGTCGCAACAATGTACAAAAACTACATTTAGCCAAGGAACTAACTCTGTGTGCGTCTGCAACTTTGAGCGAGGTGGGAAGAAAATTCGAAAAAGGAATACAGCTTATTTTAAGAGAAAAAACCCCCTGCATATTCTGAGTATTAAATCCATTTCCTACAGTAGAACCACAGTTTGTCAGAATCTGAAGATGACAAAAAATGGATAATAGTACTCCAAATCATGGAATTAGTAAGGACACATGTGCACAAACATCACAGACCAATCATACTGCCAAACCAACAGGAAAACTAGCACAAAAAACTTGGATCAGAATTTGTCAGAGTTGAACCTTTGCCTGATAGGAGTATAAAGCACTCTCTATATAACTATATTCAGATGAGAATTTGAATCACATTTGTGTTGGATGTACTATACATGTGGCAAACAGTCAGCTGAATTGTGACTTGCACATTTATACCCAAAACTAGTCACTCCAAGGACCAATCATTACCCACACCCCAAACTATTTCCACAATCAGTCACATCTAACAGTGGAATGTACAATTGCATACAAGAGGCCACAATCAGTTCGTAGACAATTACACAAGGCCATTATAGTCACTTTACATGCAGACTGTACCTCAGTGATCACATTGGGAGGCTCAGGCCAGTGCTTAAGAGATATTCTCCTCAAACTGTGTGTCAGGCCCAACAAATGGCACATTCTGCCCCCGTTAGTGGGTCAGGGCCAATGTCCGGGTAGACTATTCTTCATGTTTCTCTCCTTCACATTCCCTCCCCAAAAAATAAATTGCACAAGAAACAACATATAGTAGAAACAACATCATCTCACTAAACTGCTTCAAGGTTTGTATACAGAGAAATGGTAGCCTCAATTGGAGAAGAGGATGGCGAGACACAAGAGAACACGATATGGTCGAAGAGAGCTTCAGGGAGAGGCAGGAAGGTTCAATGTGGAGGAAATCCTATGTCCAAGGAAACGTGGGGATGTAGACTTTCAGCAAGAAAGAATATGGAATGCAACAGGATGAGAAGAAAGCTAATGTGGAGAAATCTAGTAAGGGGGATCCAGTAAAGAGAGTGGGGTGGGCTAGTGAAGAGGGGGGGGGATGTGATCACTGAAGGGAGGGAAGTGATCCAGTGAAGAGGGGCGGGTGAGGGGGTGATCCAGTAAAGAGAGGGAAGTGATCCAGATGTACAGGAGATGGGGAGGGTGGGGGTTGTCGGTCTCCCTCCTGTAGCCGCATCGCCGCCCCTCCCCGGACTCACCGTGCGTCTGTCTGTCTGTGTCTGTGTGTATGGGAGAGGGTTGGGGGGGGCAGGCGGCCCCTCACGCGCTGCTGTCCCAGAACCGGGGGGGGGGAGGAGTCAGGCTCTGATCCGGATCTTGATCCCAATCCAGCTCCCGCTCGCGCTCCGGCCGTTACCGTTTATTGTGTGGCTGCGCCGGCGGAGCCACTTCCGGTCTGCGCACCGCCCCTCCCCCTTCGCACCGCCCAACCACACTCCCACCCCTCCCTTCAAGTGGCAACACCAGCTAACATAGCGGTGGGGTCCACACGACTGCTCCTTCTGGAATTAAAGGTGGCACAGGCTAAATCTTTAATCACAGTTTTTTTTTAAAAAATTGGATTTCCCTACAATGATGATAAATGTATTTTTTTTTATTTGGAATCTTGGGAGCCAACCTAACAGAACCTGGTGTTGGTTGGGATAAGGACAGCAATATTGTAGATGTGCTCAAGTTTGTCAGGTGAAGAATATGAAGAACATTCATGATAATGTTGGAACAATCACATGGCACAGAGACAAAGGAATGGGTGAAGGCTCCATCAGTGGTTAACTGCGGCAATGTCGAGCAATGCCATAGAATTCCAAGTGGGAGGTTGTTGTGGTGGAGTGAATATGTGGTCACCAGCTCAACTTGAGATTGAAACAGATGCAGAGACTATGCAAAAATCTAGCTGGTTCCAAAACTGTGGCCAAGGTCGTTTGGAGTTTGTAGCAGGTTTTGAAACTGTAGCTTACCCAGGAATAGATTTTGGAAACAAGAATTAGACATCAAAATATCATAAACAGGGTCAAGAGAGACTGCAGAGAGGTAGAGTACAATATCGTCAGCATTCTTAAATTAGTTGACCCCACCTCTGCAGATGCCACTCATAGGTGTCAGTACAGATGAGGACTTGAAGAGTGCAGAGGATAGATCATTGTAGGATTCTGAAAATAATGTATGGGAGTAAGGAGAGAACCTATTGCTGTGGAAGTTCTGGCTACAATTGGATAGGTAGAAGTTGAATCAAACAATTTGAATAAGAATATAGAAGGCACGGTGATTAAGTCTGCAGATGACACCAAAATTCATGGTACAGTGGACAGTGAATAAGGTTACCTAAGATTACAAGGAGATCTTTACCAGTTGTGTCAATAGGCTGAGGAGTGGCAGATGGAGTTTAATATGGGTAAATGAGAGTACTGCATTTTCATAAAACAAACGTGACTTACACAAGCAGGACTTACACAATTAATGGCAGGACCTTCAGAAGTGTTGCAGAACAGAGGGACCAAGGGGTTCAGGTACAGAGGAACCTCAATTATCTGAAGGACAAGGGCAGTGAGTATTTTGCTCAGTTACTCGAATTCCAGATAATTGAATGCTGGATAATCGAGGTTCCTCTGTACATAATTCTTTGAAATTTGCGTCACAGGTAGACAGGCTGGTTATGAAGGCTTTGAGTATAGGAGTTGGAACGTCATGTTGAAGTTGTACACAATGTTGGTGAGGCCTCTTCTGGAGTACTGCTTGCAGTTCTGGTTACCCTGCTATAATAAGGATATTATTAACTTGGACTGAGTTCAGAAAAAGATGTTGCCAGTACTGAAAGGTTTGTATAATAAAAATAGGCTGGGACTTCCTTTACTAAGAGTGTAGAAGGTTGACAGGTGACCTTACAGAAGTTTATGATCATAAGGGGCATAGATAATGTGAATAGCAAGAGTATTTTTCATAGGGTGGGTGAGTTGAAAACTAGGAAGCATAGTTTTAAGGTGAGAGGAGAAAGTACATAAATAGGAAAGGTTTGGAGGGATATGGGCAATAGCAGGAAGTAGGACTAGCTTAGTTTGGGAATACAGTCGGCATGGACCATTTGGACTGAAGGGTCTGCTTCCATGCTGTATCACTTTTTGATTCTAAGTAAATCCCAATTTGGGTGAAGAATAAATCTTCATATCGTACAACAACAGCAAAACTGGACTTACCACATATGTTAGAAAATGTGAGAGGCAGATGCAAAAGTTAGTTTTTGATTGGCTGCGGAGGGGCTGTAACATACTGTTAAAGCCTGCATCCTCTCTCTGTCTCTCTCAAGGGCACAAAAATGGCAAGTAAAGCAGGCAACTATTGTGATTATTTCAATTCAACCTGCACCTGTGGATGGCCAACCTGACCAAGTCCAGGAACACATCCGTAAGAAAGTCCTTCTGATGTACCTGCTCCCCTCTGCACAAAGTGGTCAGCAGCACAGGACTGAAGACCAACCAGATGTTGAGGAGCCCCTTCAAATAGCAGAAGAAAGGCTGCAACCTCTGTCTCACCTTGTTTTAATATGGAACCAAGTAACAGAAGTTATAGGTAAATGAAAAATTGGTCAGCTGCATGTAACACACTTCATCATAAATCACTCATCCAGTGTTGCCATAATATCTAATGCTTTTTAATTCAAATGGTTTTAATAATTTACAGAAATAAGATACTAAGAACCATGTGATTTGCTAGTGATGCTGGTTTCTGTTGTATCAATGATAATAATGTTTAACATTAATTTGCTTAAAGTTATCTGCATGGCAGTTGGTCATTCATTAACCCAGCAAAGACAAAATAAACGGAAGCAGTTGTTCCGGTCCAGAGAGGAACAAGTAGCGGGATTGTGGATCTGACATAAATTTAATAGTTTAATTTTTATAGAACTATGTTTATTTTTAATATTTGCATTCCACTGAGAACATCTGTTTTTTTGAAACAATACAGTTCAATCACAACAGTTCAAAACACACTATTCCAATAATGGGCCACAGGGAGAACAGGAGTCTCCTTAAGAGCCAGATGAATGTGATTAGTATTAATACATTTATTTCCCACAAGTGCATTTCTGTCTTTGGAACCAGGCATTGAGATGAGGGGAAAGTCAGTAATATGATCCAAACTGGCTTTTATATGAAGTTAAAGTTTATTCCATGATAGCATAACCTTTTTAAAGATTCAAGCTCTTTCTTCACTCTCAAATTATTTGAGTAGAGTCATAGAGATGTATATCACGGAAACAGACCCTTTGGTCCAACCCGTCCATGCCGACCAGATATCCCAACCCAATCTAGCCTCACCTGCCAGCACCCAGCCCATATCCCTCCAGACCCTTCCTATTCATATACCCATTCAAATGCCTCTTAAATGTTGCAATTGTACCAGCCTCCACCACTTCCTCAGGCAGCTCATTCCATACATGTACCACACGCTGTGTGAAAAAGTTGCCCTGTAGGTCTCTTTTATATCTTTCCTGTCTCACCCTAAACCTATGCCCTCTAGTTCTGGACTCCCAGACCCCAGGGAAAAGACTTTGCCTATTTACCTTATCCATACCCCTCATAGTTTGTAAACCTCTATAAGGTCACCCCCCAACTGTACCTCTTATGCTCGCATCCAAATCATTTCTGTAAATGACAAAAAGTAGAGGACCCAGCACCGATCCTTGTGGCACTCCACTGGTAGTTCAGTGTTTCTTCCTAATATCAAATCTTTTGAATAGTTCATAGAATGATACAGCACCGGAGGGAACTGGAGCTAAAAGTATCTGTGCTGGCCTTTTAAAATTACTGTTCAATGAGTACCATCACTCATAGCCCTGAAAATGCTTTATACTGAAAATATCCAATTCCCTTTTGAAGACTGTCATGGAATTTGTCATTACCACCCTTTCAGATATTTCAGTCTTTCCCCTAACTCTCTACTCATGTTCATGGAGAAAGGTAGTTTTCACGCATGAACAAAATCTCAGAGATGGTCCACATGTATGTACACATGGGGAAAGCAGTTGCAGAGTCAAATTTATGCACAGGTTAGATAGCTAGACATAAAAGACAGATTACAAATACTTGCTTGTACAACAAATAACTGTCACAAAAGTTGAATGACATTAAAATCAGTAGCCCACTATTATGCTGGTTGTGATGGTGGTGGGAGGGGGGAGGTGGTATAAAGATGGTTGAATTGTGTGGAGGGAAAACCGGGGATCAAACTGAGTGGGTTTTGAAGAAGAGTCATATTGGATGCAAAATTGACTCATATTTGACTGTTTCTCTCACCACAAGATGCTACCAGAACAGCTGAGTTTCTCCAACTTCTCACAGGATCCTAGCCCTTCTGTCATCACAAGAGAAATTTCACCAATTGTCAACCTTGGTAAACAAGCCATAAGTGACTGACTTCAGTATTTCTAAGCAGCTAAAGGCAAGATCCTGAGGTGTCTTGGCCTGCAGAGGTAGTGACCCCAGCTCTGGGCAAGAAGGTCAGCATTTATGTCCCACCTGCCCTAGAAGTGTGTCATAAGCTGTCCGAATAGGATGATTAAAAATAAAAGGCAAGACACTGCATGTGCCTGCGATAGTACTCTGGAAGGATTCAGAGGTGGAAGTTTTGAGAATGATGGTCATTTCCAAAACTATTCAATGGCCAGCAGGTCCTCTAGATATTGGCCATCATCTGCCTCATAATCTCATCCTGTGGCTCATTCTCTCTCTGTAACTCTTGTGATTGGATATGCTGTGAATGCTGATGTTTCTGGTAAACACGACCAAGGCTCCTACCATCTTGATCTTATAAATTTGAAATCCTCCAAGGTTGAAAAGAACTGTATTTACAGCAACATTCTCTGTCAAACGTTTGTCAGAGAGACCGGAGAGCCAATCTGCACTTAGTGATGTTTAATTCAGATCAGACAATGTGAAATGTCTCACTTGAACCGCTGCTCCAATTCATCTCCACTTTCCCAATCAATTTCTTGAGGAAACTAATCCTGCTAAACTTTGAGCCAAGTGAATACCAATTTTAAAAGAGCTCATTAACTTCTCATAAGACGTTTGCAAGTTCTCGTCTGTCTTAAAGAGCATCCAAACAAACACCTCTGAAATCCAGAGATGGAGGCTGGCTGCACTCCCACTTTGTAAATCACAAATTCTTCTCTCTCTTTTATTCTCCTCCACCCCCACCCCAGAATTTCATTGCTACCATCTAACCATCTGAAGAATGCAAGGATCTACAAGGAGTTCCCATCTTGTAGTAAATCAGTACAGGAAAAAAATCCACTAAAGCAGGGAAAATCCCTCATCTCTTGCATAGTTCTTCCAAACTTCCACAGTGCATATTTCATCTGAAGATCAAAGATAAAATGTCAAAGATCTTTCCCAGTCGACTGACAATCAGATGAATCATGTCTACCACTCATGAAGATAACGTAAAGAACAGAGTCTTCACTGCTTGTTGAGTCATTTGTTCGAGACAGCTGAAACCACAATAGACACCAATCTAAAAGCCCAACCAGTTTGCAAACATTAGCATTTCAATGACATGACTGATAAACTAAACAAATTCAGCCTGTGCAGTTTCCAATCTGACAGGACAGCCAGCAACTACCTTCTGAAAGTAACAGCTATCTCTAAACAACTTGGTGTACTTTGCCTCTCTCCTAACATCAGAACAAAATGACAGTACCTTTGTAGAGAAAACTGGAGCCAATTTTGAAACATTATTCTGTCCATTCTAAAAGTTATGACAAACAATAATCAGAATGCATAATTATCCTTTAACAAAACTGTAAAATTCTTACATTTCCTTCCTTCTAAAACCTTCAAAATTTTAAAACCCAACCTTGTTGTCACCACATTTTCTCCCATCTCTACATTTTGCTTTCTACCCACTTTGTCTGTCCCTTACTCCTCTGTCTCTCCATCTACCCTCTTTTGTTTTGTGAACCATAAAACCCTATCAGACACACAATATCACACAGATAGAACCACTGGAAATTATTTTCGAGGTCTTAAATGGGCCTCTAGTACAATTACTACAATCATCAAACTGCTGCAGATTGCTACAATGGAGAAAAAAATAGATGTACAAGTGCAGTAGTTTAGGATTTAAATTAATCCCTAAGAATTAGATGTATCCTTTTGTACAGTACATCACACTCAATAAAGAAGCAAATCATATCTAGGCTACACATCAGCATCTCCGTGTGGGCATAACTAAAACTGCGCTGGAAATACCTGAGCTGAAATCTGGGCATAACAACTGCAGAGGAACTGACATCTTAACTTAAGTACATGGCAATTCTTTTAAAATTCTTAACTAGTTCAATCGCATTCACTCCCCATACTCTTTAGTATCTCAACATGTCTAAACCCACTCTCCTGCTTACTATTAATATTATATTTACTATTATACCTATTAATGCCACAGCCAGTTTGATCTCATTCTTGTGTTTGCATCATATTGTCTATTAGTATCCCATCCAGAGTCTCCTATTTGTCTATCCATCCCACCCAGTCTAATCCCACATTCTTGCTCACTCCTCATTCTTTTCAATATGGGAACAGGAGAAGAATGAGCAGCTCCTCTGGACTGATCAAGGTTAATCTGAATCTAAATTCCAATTTGACGACATGATCCTTAACACTATTAACTAACAAAAATCTAGCAATCTAATTTTTGATATTTGTAACCGGTTCACAGCTTCAGTTACTTTTCTGCAGATTTTTCTGTGCTTCAGATTTCCACCACTCTTCATAATTTCTGATATCATCCTGAATGGCCTGACTCTAAGGTTTGAAGCTCTGCCTCCTTGTTCTGGACTTCACCCACCAAAGGAACTGGTTTCTCTATCTAATTACCCGAGCAAATTCCTTAATCATCTTGAACACTGAAAAGAGTCCACGTAACATGTTCTAATAATTTAACCTTGTCAGCACCAGTAATGTTCTCGTGAATCTGCACTAACCCTCCCTTTCAAAAGTTAATCTATCCATCGTGAGGTGTGGCACTCAGAACATTCCCACTGAGACCTGACCAGAACTTCATGCAACTGTCAACTATTCCACTCTTTTGAATTCCAGCCACCTTAAGAGCCAATATTCCATTAAATTTATAAGCATCCTACCTGTCTACTGTTTGTAGTGAATTCTGCACTCTCAACCCTAAGATACCCTCTTAGATGCACAATTTTCTATTTTAACAGATGTAGATTGACAGGCCTATAATTTTGGAGCTGACTTATTTTACCCTTATTAAATAATATAGTAACATTGACAATTTTCCAAATCAAACAAAGGTGCAACTCCTCAATCAAGAGTTTTGGAAGATCCTGAGGATGCACTAACAATTTCTTCAGTCATTTCTTTTATTATGGGAAGTTTTGCAGTGCAGTGGATAGCATTGCTCCTGTTGATCAAGAAGTTCTGAGTTCTGGTGCCACTCCAGAATTGATAACAACAGAAGATGGTTCTGGATGTGGCCAAACAGGTTCTTTATCAATCTAGAAATATAGTCAATGTAGCAAGCAGGAGAATCTCTTGATTAGCCATCCTTCATGTGGATTGTGCCCTCCCATGTCCAAAGAAGCGGGGATAGGTGGATTGGCCATTGGAAATTGCCCTGCAGTGTGTAGAGTTATAGGCAGTGAAAGCTTACTTCAGGAAACAAAACAGCCACAGACACAGACACGAATATCTGCTTTGTCTGCCTCAGACATAAGTGAGGACTGCAGATGCTGGAGAGTCAGAGTCAAAAAGTGTGGTACTGGAAAAAACACAGCAGGTCAGGCAGCACCTGGAGAGGAGAATCAATGTTTTGGGAATAAGTCTTTCATCAGGAATGTCCAAAACAGGAAAGCTTCCAGGTATTTTTAACACACTGGGGTGGAAGCTTAACAATTTACCTATATTCAATTTTTCAGTTATTACTTCAACCTATAAATTCACATTAAATCTAAGTTCCTGTGCTTGATTTGTTTTAATTTTCTTCTTATCTTCATCACGAAGACCATTACGGAGTACTCAACAAGTCCATGATTTCTTGTTTCAGAATTATTTCACCTGGGTCTGTCTTTCAGATGTCCATGATATTCTCATTTATCTGTTCTGTGGATTTCCCACCCAATATAATACAACTCTTCTGTTTGTTCCAATTTCCCCAAAATATTCCTCTTCAAACAGTGAAGTGGCATTCCGGGTGGTATGGTGGCTCAGTGGGTTACACTGCTGCCTCACAGCACCGAGTACCCAGGTTTGATTCCAGCCTTGGGTGGCTGTTTGCCTGTGCGGAGTTTGCATGTTCTCTCTGTGTCTGTGTGAATTTCCACTGGGTGCTCTGGTTTCCTCCCATAGTCCAAAGAAGTAGGGGTTAAGTGGATTGGCCATTGGAAATTGCCCTGCAGAGTGTAGGTTAGGTACGCTGGCCATAGTGAATGTCGGTTATGGGATGGGCTGGGTCTAGGTGGGACAGTCTTTGGAGAGTTGATAGGCCAAATGACCTCTTTCTGCACTATAGAGAAAGAGGTCTCGCCTTTTGCACTAGAAGTTTCTGGATAAATCATAGCCCTATCTGCCCTCTCAAGTGAATGTAAAAGATCCCATGGCACTGCCTTAAAGATTAACAAACAAGTTATTCTGGGCATCTCAAAAATGTTTAACCCTCAAAATCAAATCACTCATTGTCTATGATTTGGACGCTTCAACCAGTTTAGTATTAAAACCACTTTACCCAAGGTGCCCTTGTTGGTGAAACAGACAAAAGGATACAGATTTTGGTTTGCAGTTTAACTCGATTTTATTAACAAAATATTCCTTGTTAAAAACATCACGTGAGCATTTCACAAATTCACACAATATCATTCTCTGTCTGAGGAAGGATGTTACCTGCAATGATCCATGTGTTTGAGCTGGCCTTCTTCTTTAACATAGGGCTGGCTCACTTCCACAAAAAATTGGTCTGGCAGGTCACAGCAGTTCTTTTCCTGGGTCTTCTTGGGTGCCACATGATCTTCTGCCACCAATTTTTCTGCGAATCTTCACTGAGTGGGTGGCTTCCCAGATGTGTGTTTGAACCACCCCATCCCCAAATTTCCTGAATGTTCTGTAGCCATGGTCAATGCGGTCATGAGCTGGGTTCAAAGCATCCAATGGATCATGCAAACACCCTTCATTGTTGCCATGCCGGGGAGCTTTGACGGGCCCATTCTCCAGCACTGGCTGGAAGTCAAGGTGCCAGGAAGTCCCCTCAGGCTGGTTGTAACTCGATCCCCCACCTTTGACCTTGATTTCCATTGTACTCTGTGGCCGATAGCTGCTGTTTAATTAAGTTTCGCCAACCTGACAGAGGCCCATTTCTCCCACTGTGGGTCATTTTAGAATGTCCAATTTTGGGACAGTGGTTCCTTGACTATTCAGTACATTAAACCGGATGATCTCGTTATTGGCACATTATAGTTCGTGGGTGTTTGCTGTGCACGAAATGGCTGCCGCATTTTCCCCCATACAGTGGAGATTCTGTTTCAAAAGTACATCAGCGTTTGCAAAATACTCCGAGACTTCCTGCCCTCGTGAAAGACGCTATAAAAATGCAAGTGATTATTTTAACTACAATCCTAAAGTCTGATTGCTTCGCTATTTTACTCCTCCAAGTAAAAAATATTTCTATGGCCTTATTCATTGCATTACCAGTTTTAGTAAGCTGTATACCATCTTATTGTATACCATCTTGTATACCATCTTGCTGAAGACAAATTTAACTAAAAGCATAATGCACACCCTTTGGGAAACCAATACGTTACCTTGCATTTACAGCAGCATCTCCCAATTCTTGCAGCCGCGTACTCCCCCCAGTGGCCTGAACGCATCGCAACGCAACATTTTCCAAATAACTGCACAAATCTGCAATAATACCACACCCAGCGTGATATACGGGGGAAAAAAAGGCATTAGGACTCTCGAACGACAGACTAAGAAAGGTGTGGTACAAATCATGCACCGTATCGTGCAGGTAAAATAGCAGGAGTACAATTGGATTTGGAACGTGGATGCCCCCGTTAAGCAGCCAATGGACAATTTCTGTTTGATGTTGCAGATTTATAGTATTCGGATGAGGCATTGGCCAGTATCGAGTTTTGGGGAAGGCACTTGTATTTATTCAGAGTGCCAATTAAATTTCACGCAGGCGGCGGTAGACCTTGGGTTTATCATTTAGGATTTGTCTAAAAAGTCGAATCAAATGCACCAGAGAAAAATACGAGGGAGTTTGGGATTATCCCGGTCTCGGTACATATAATCCGAAGTCATATAAATGTTAACTCTGTTTCTCTTCGACAGAGGCTATCAGAACCGCTGAGTTTCCCCAACATTTTGTTTTCATTTCAGCGTCCGCAGTATTTTATTTCCATTTGAGGTGAATTTTCGGTTCGATCCCTAGAATTGACATTATTTGATCCCATTAAGGCTGTAGGAAGAATGCATTTTGTCAACACCTTAAGCGAGTGAAGGGCAGAATAACCGGGTTTCTGCTCGTGGCTGGCTACTGCCCTCTTCTGGTAAGTTTATATGTTACTGATCAGGAGGTCATCCTCCTGCAGTGGGGAAAAATAATGGTTATTTCGGTGAGGAACTGGTGTACTCGAAGAGGAATGTGAGGCTGCGGCTCAGGCGTAACGAATTGGATACAAAATAGAAGGCAAAGAATGGGGGAAAAAAAATCCAGATAAGTAGGTTTTGTTTCATGGGATACGCCACGCTCACTACTGGGGCCTCAGCTTTTCACAGTTAAATACCTTAAATGAAAGAATGCATCTGGGTTGTATATCATTTGAGTCGAAAATCGTCTGCGGAAGCTGAGTCATGAGTGGAAATCCTTTTCACATCTGGCAAACACCAATAGTGTTGGTCCAAAATTGGCTAAAACTATTTTTGTTGTCCTTTTACCAGGCTCTTTTCCACCATCTACCCTTTCCCACGGCAAAGGTCAACCGTGCACTCATACACTGCGCCAATCGAGTACGGTCTAAGCGAATAATTCCTTGCTGTTTCCCGCGTTGTGCCAGTGCAACCTGGTAAACTCATGTGTCCTCTCTAGGACGCAAGCCCGAGGGCTAGTATTTTCCTCTCAGGCTGCTGGCATACTTCGAAGGAAAAAAAGAATGAATTCGATTCTCTTTGGTACCAGCTCTGTTATAGGAATTAGCAGAGTGCAGCCCAATAAATGCAAGTTCACCGGTGGAACATCACTCTGGACATCATTAAACCTTTTTCCATCCGTGGAAATCCACTGAGCAGTAGGCTGCAACTCAACCTTCTAAAGCGTCTTTTGATGTCAAGTTATAACATGGAGAGATAAGAGCATAGAGTTGCAAAGGGACATTAGCAAATGGGTGAAACTTTGATGGATGAAGTTGTGCAATAAAATGGAAATACATCAACATTGAACACAAGATTAGGGAACTGTAAATGAAGACATTTAAAGGCCCAGACTAGAACTTATGAAGCAAGTAGACAAGTATGAAAAATAATAACGGCTAATGGAATGTTGGCTTTTATCACGAGGGCTGAAAACGTGTTGCTGGAAAAGCGCAGCAGGTCAGGCAGCATCCAAGGAACAGGAGAATCGCGTTTCGGGCATAAGCCCTTCTTCAGGAATGAGGAAAGTGTGTCAAGCAGGCTAAGATAAAAGGTAGGGAAGAGGGACTGGGGGGAGGGGTGTTGTTGTTGCTGGAAAAGCGCAGCAGGTCAGGCAGCATCCAAGGAACAGGAGAATCGCGTTTCGGGCATAAGCCCTTCTTCAGGAATGGGGAAAGTGTGTCAAGCAGGCTAAGATAAAAGGTAGGGAAGAGGGAGTGGGGGGAGGGGTGTTGTAAATGCGATAGGTGGAAGGAGGTCAAGGTGAGG